>NW_022599982.1:0-9514 GCF_009176505.1 Sitodiplosis mosellana | reverse complement strand
CTTTCAAATCGAATGGGCCGGCATAGTCCACTCCTGTATACAAGAAAGGTTTTGCTGTAGTAACTCTTTCTCTAGGTAATTCCGCCATCAATTGCGACTCCGTACGTGCGTTTAACCGATAGCATACTACGCACTTATGCACGATGCTTCTCAATCCGTTTCGAAGCTTTGAAATCCAGTATTTTTGTCTTATGAATTGCATCATAACTTGAATCCCTCCATGATGTGTTTGTCGATGTGCGTATTCCATTATCAGGTGAGCTAAACGAGAGTCATGAGGAATGATGTATGGGTGTTTCATTTCGTAGTCCAGTTCCGATCTGTCCAAGCGACCTCCTAGTCGCAACAATCCATCTTCATCTAAAATTGGTTTCATACTCTCTAGCTTACTTTTTTCCGGCAATTTCCGTTTTTCTTTTAATGCACTTATCTCCTTGTTAAAATGCTCCTGCTGTGCTTTCCTAAGCAAGTGCTTCATTGCGAACGTTTTTTCCTCGTTCGTCGGTGGAGCAACTTTCAGCACAATTTCTCCTTTCCTTTTCCTTTTTTGCCTAGATTTGGTTTTTGAATTTCCTTTGCTTAACCAAATCCGTATGAAGCGATTTGCATAACTAATGATGTTCACGGCCTGCTCCAATTTGCTCACATGATCAATGAGTGGAATACTTTCTTTGGTTCCTTTTATTCCTATTCTCAACGGATCTCTGAACACACTGAATGAGTTTACCTTTACCTCGGATATTGCTTCTTCCGGTGGTTGTTGCATGACTCTGGATTTTGGCCATTCTGATTGCGGTAATCTTATCCAGCTTGGTCCGTGTAGCCACAAATCATTATCAATTAATCCGGTTGGTGACTCTCCTCTTGTCAACAAATCCGCTGGATTGTCTGTCCCATCAATGTGTCGCCAGCATCCTATATCCGTATTCTCCTGAATAGATGCCACTCTATTTGCAACATAAGTTTTCAATGTGCATGGTTCCTTTTTTATCCAATAATAGGCGACACTTGAGTCTATCCATAAAAACGTTTCCACATCTGTCCATTCCATCGTCTTTGTGACTTCCTTGACTAATCTCGCCAGCAGTTCAGCTGCAGTCAGCTCTAACCTTGGAAGAGCAACGGTTTTCACTGGTGCAACACGTGATTTCGATGTAAGCAGGTTACATTTTATTTCCTTTCCTATTCTTTCCACTCTAACATAAATGTTAGCTCCATATGCACTTTCACTGCTATCCGAAAAGCCATGAATTTGAATTTTGGCTTCCTTCCCAGTGCTAAGCCATCTATCAATCTTGAAATGTTCCACACATTTAATGTCTTTCCAAATTTCTATCCATTTGTTTACAAATCTATCCTCCAACTCTTCATCCCATCCAACTTTTGCTTTCCACAATTCTTGAATCAGCATCCTGCCTCTGATGGTGATTGGGTTGATATATCCATTTGGATCATATAGTTGGGCTACGTGACTTGCTATTGCACGTTTCGTAGCTTTTCCTTTCCATTCCGGGTTTTTCACTACAAATGTGAATTTGTCTTCCTCAATCAGCCATTTCAATCCTAAAACAGCTGATTCCTCTTCCTCCTTGAAAAGCATGTCCTTTTCAATATTCGATGTGTCCAATGCATTTTTAATGGCTTTGTTATTTGATTGCCATTTCCTCAACTCAAATCCTGCTCCTTTCAGGATTGTATCCATATCATTTGCAAGTTTTATTGCATCCTCTTCTGTGTCTGCTCCTGTGACACAATCATCCATATAGTAGTCTTCTTTGATTGCTTTCGCTGCTTCGTGAAGTTCTTCTCCTGCTTCCGAAGCTGCTTGCAATACTGATCTGACCGCTAAATATGCGGATGAAGTATTTCCGAAAATGACTACTGTTAACCAATACTCCCGTAGTGGTTCATCCGAGCTTTCTCTCCAGAAAATTCTTTGCAAGTTCCATTGATCTCTTGCCAATCGCACTTGGTTAAACATTTTCCTTATGTCTGCATATACGGCAACTCTATGTCTCCTGAACCGCATGATTGTTTCGTATAAATCCTTTTGAAGCTTTGCTCCTAACATTTGAATGCTATTCAAAGATACTCCTGTATCCGTTTTACAACTAGCATCGAACACTACTCGATCATCCTTGTCGATACAGTGGTGTGGTATGTGATACACAAGCTCATCCATTTTTGCTTGTTGTGTGACTTGCACCATATGTCCTAAACGCATCGATTCACGCATTTTCTCCACATATATACTCCTTTTGTTTGGCTCCCGCGCAAACTTTCTTTCCAGATACATGAACCTTTTCAAAGCGATTTCTCTTGAGCTTCCGAAACAAGTGATATTGGGCTTCAATGGTATGCGCACTGTGAATCTTCCTGTTTGATCACGTGTGAAGTTTTCCACAAAATGTCTTTCCACTTCCATTTGCTCTTTCGTTAACTTTGGTGCTTCCTGCACTTGATCCTGTTTCCAAAGTCTTTCCAATAATTTATCCAAATGAATGCCGTCTTCATATTCAGACAATGCATTCGCCTGTCCGATGCTTATTTCCTCCAGTTCGTTCAAATCATCTTCCGAATGTATTCCGAAAATAATGACTCCGAACCTTGTCTCCATGACTGCTGTTCCATTGACTGTCCTGTCAATCACAGATACAATGATCCTAGCAAACAGCCCGACTCCAAAGAGCAGATGAACTTGTTCTGGTTGCCAATAATTTGGATCAGCGAAAGGCAAATCACTCGTGTTTTGAATTTTAAATGGATTCATTTTCTTATCAGGCATGTACAAACCCCAACACGCATCTTTTGGCATGATCCAAAACACTGCTCTTTCAAAAATGTCATCTTCAAACCATGAATGAATTTTCAAAGTTACCTTATGACGAATTTCAAATGTTTGTCCATTTATACCTATCATCCTCCTGGACATTGGTATAGAGTTCAAAGTTTCCTTCAATTTGCTATTAAAGAGGCTAAAAGTTACGCCATTTGGTTGCGCACCCGTGTCCATAAAGGCTCTCGCTTTAACAAATTGATCTTTTCCAATTGCTACTCTTACCACTGCTGTGGGTAGAAATGTATCCTTTTCCTTCAATTCTAAATCAAAGTCATTTTTATATGGTAATGAAGAATGATTTGATTTCTTTATTTTTTCCTTAATTCCAAAATTACAATTCAAAGCCATTTTTCGTTTCCTAACTTGTTCCTCTTCTTCCGCCAATAATTTTCCTTTTTTATCCAGTAATTCCAATTGTTCATTGACAATATCCATCTTTCCTTTGAAAATCTGTCCTTCTGTCTTTGAATTGTCTCTTTTTCTATCCTGTTTCTTATCCTTTTTTTCCGATTTATCCATTTTGCGTCTTTTTGCAGGAGCCACGCCTAGTCATTCGTTACTTCCTCCGTATGCTCCTGCATTTCCATTGAACACACGTTTGCTGTCCTGTTTGTTTGGACAAAGCAAACTGTTGTGTCGATTATCGCGCTGGCATTGTGGCAATCGGCAGCAAATAGAACCACATGCATCCCTTGTGTGGCCCTTCTTAAGGCAATTGGCACAAATGCGGCGACGATTAACGAATTCGCGCCGACCACTGATGTTCAGTGACAAGAATTCCGTGCATTCCCATAACGGGTGATACTGGCCACTTCCCGGTGGACAAGCTTCACATGGGTACTTCTTTGGTATTGCACCGGTTGCTCGTTTTGGTGATGCAGCACGTGAAGAATCATTTGACTTATTCTTCATCTGATTATTCTTGATCGACACTTGCAACTGATCCCGTTTGTCATTGATCGGTCGGGCGGCTGCCGCTTCTCTATCCAAAAAATCCGTCATTTCCACGGCAGTCGCTCGCAGTCCTTGCGCACGTGCTCTTTGCCACATCCGACCAATTTCATCATCCATCCGTTCATGCAAGTTGTGCACGAACACAAAATCCCAGTGTTCAACTGGCAAATCCAAAGCGCGAAGTTGGCGAATTGTTTCATTTGTAACATCCGACATTTTCTTCAATTCAGCAGCGCTCGCTGGTGTTTGCAACTTCGGCAGTCGATAGAAATTCCGCATGTACTCCTGTGCAATATTGTATGGATCGTTGTATACGGCCATCATGCGTTCCCACGCTTCATTATAACTACTGCTAGTTACATATCCTCCAAGTGTAGTCAATGCATCACCTTTCAATGACTTCAACAAATGTGACAATTTGTATCCGTCTTCAACATCCTTGTTGTTGTGAATAGCGATTGTGAATAGATCACGAAACGCTGGCCAGCTCGTGGCACGACCGTCGAATGTCCCCCAAGTGTTGACAATATCCTGTTGTCGCATTGGTATGATGACTTTGACTGGGCGATCGATTCCGGAAGCTCCTGCTTCACTGGATGGACTGCTTCGCGACATTGTTTGCATGCGTAGCTTTTCCAACTCGTTCCATTTTGATCGAAACTTTTCACTCACATCGTAGTAAGTGTCTTCCAACAATCCCATAACGTCCTCGTATGAAATTCTTACACCAGTGTCCTCACCGACTAGTCTAATTAATTCTGCAAAGTGTTCGTTTGCTTTTTCCCATATTTCCGAGAGACGTTCCATGCGCACCTGCAATGCTTCATAGCTCACCGTTGCCAATTGGCCTGAATTAGCAAATCGCAAAAGGCGATCCATCGCGCTTTGAGCTGATTTGAAATTCGTAGAATGCTCACTCTCCTGAGTTTGTCGCTCCTGCGGATTGGCATTAAGCACAACATTATCGCCTGAAATTTGCGCCGGTAATTGCTGTGCATTTTGTTGAACAATGACGTCGTTGTTTGTTGTTGCTACTGCTGTCGTTTGCACATTTGCGCTGCCCGCTCCTGCTGGCGGCTGTGATACAGCAGTCCATACAATTGGTGCAACTGTAGACTGTGTCACTGTGGTGCTTGAATGTGCAGCAGCATCGGTCATTGTCCTTGCAGGCGTTTGCGTTGGTTTAGCTAAAATAATCCAAAAAAAAATTCCAATATTCCAATTAGTCCAATAAACTTTCCTAATTTATTTTTATTTTTCTTCCAAATGCAAATTTTAATGCAGTGAATGTTCAATCCCATGAATTGTGATCTAAATCCGTTGATCCGACTAATTTATTTCCATTTTAGTCTAAATCCGAATGCATTTAATCATGCAATTGTAATCCATATGAATTCTTGTTCAATTGTCATTGAATTCAAATTCCACTGAGCTCTTATCCAATCCGATTCCTATTGACATAGTCACAAACAATGTATGCTCATGTCAATTTGTTCCGCTTGCGCAAGCGAACATAAATCTTTCCTTTTCAAATTCCATTTGTAACCTCTGTTGGTTGACAAATTCTGTCCAAAGCGATCGCATTCCTTCTGTCCAATTTGATACACTTGTGTCATCAAAATTTGAAATTCCCATTTCAAAACTGTATGCATACATTTGATCCGATTTTGTTGACTGTACCAAATCCAAACACACACAATTTTTTCCTTGTTCTCCACTGAACATTTTTTGTGTGAGTCACAATCCATTCCAGCCGAAATTCACACAACAGAGCTCGGTCGACACGAGAACCGTTATGGTTTAATTTACGACTTTATAAACAACCGAGCGTTTCAGTTCTGAGAACTGTAACAGCACACGGCCGTTTCTCCGTGCTTGCACATTCCTGTATGCATGACAACGGTTTCACATTCATTTGAGATTGAACTTTCCTAAATATTCACTTTTCTAATAAAAACTGAATTCTATCCTGATGAAAAACTGTCCATTGTATTTAATTTTTACTCTATCCTGAGCACTTTTTATCTATCCGTTGTAAATTTCTCCATGAAATATACTTACTCCTGTTTTTGGTTGATTTCGGTGTTTTCGGGCACATTCCGAAAGATTATCCAATAATCAATATTAAAATTGAATTTTTTTCCAAAAGAAAACCAATGAAAACTAATAAGAATTGATTTTCTGATAAATTTACTCCAATTGAGCACACTTGTTGAATGTTTTTTCTCACTGTGATGAAATACGTGCGGTTTGCTCCAGTTCTATCACTATATACGGCACACGAAAGAGTCTCTCCTTTGCTTGCAATGAACGCGTGTCCGTGTGACTTGTCACACGCACACTTATCCGATTCTTGCTAATTCTCTGTCCATTCTCTTTCGGTTCTCGTATTAGCGAATTCGCCGCGCATTCACCAGTGTACATTCATTTGTGTGTGCTCAGCATGTGACTCCTGTCACACTGTTGTGCTCTTTCCTATGTGAATATTCCAGTTGCTTGAGTGTATTTGTTTTGCAATTCCTATTGCTACACTCAAACACAGGGAACGAAATTATCGTTCGATCCATTTTTTCTTTTCATACGAAATGAAAAAATTTTGTCCGCCATATTGAATTCAATAAGAATCCAATTCTTTCCTCTCTATCCGATATGATTTTTATTTTTGTTTTTTGTTTCAAATCACACAAAACTTAGAGCACGGTTTCTGTGATCGCTATCTCACAGTCGAAGGACCATAATGTATAATGCTGGAAGTAGAAATGTGAAATAAAACTCAAACAATTTAAACTTGGAAAAAATATATAAAAAACCAAGTGTTTATTCTATCCGTCTTCCTCTGTCCGCAGTTTCCTTAATACTAACTTGCACATATAAATGACGGCAGCAAATAGCCACTGTCAATCGCTCGTATGGTGTTGCCATACGATACAATGTATATTACCATTGCACTCCACTGTGTTGTAGTCAACACAATGGTAAAAAGTACATATAAAGTGTTTGTAGTTCACTCGCTAGCACCAGTTGGCACTTCGAAGCTATTTTATACAGGAACTGTCAAGAAACCGTGGAGCTGTAAAAATATAGTAATTTACTAAGATAAAATGAATGATATATTAATACTGGTGCGTATTTCTATTTTTTCTTGCATTTTGCATAAAATACGTCGAAGTCGAACTCCACATTCGCAAATATTTCTCTTTGTATAGTAGTAAACTTTTGAAATTTTTTTATTGTTCCAAATTGTTCAAAAGTTTTTTGTTTAACATTATAATACATTAATACAGTTAGAATCATATGAACCATTTTGAACATAACTAAACCTATTCGACATGTTTATTTATTTTATATTGGCATTTGCATTGATGCTACAACGAAAAAAAAGTGCCACGAACAGTCGTCCTCCGGGCCGCCATATAGTGTATTGACGTTGTATTGGAAATGTATTGTTGGTGGACACAGCGCCATTCCGAGCTCCTTCGACGCCCTGGTTCAAGTTATTTTTGTGCCCTTCCAAGTTTGAAAATATAAAAGGGGACGAAAAAACGTAATAATTCTGAAATCTTGTCATGTATGGTAAAAGAACATTTGAACGGACTCTGCTGTCAAACATTGCCTCTCATTAATTGCCACGCTGACTCGTTCGAGTGCAATTTTCTGTTAGAGTGAAAGATATGTTGTTCACATTAGACTCTGTTTTGGCAGTTGGGCGCTCTGGTTCTTTGAAATGGCGCTTGGTGGTCACGTGTTCAATTCTATTCAATTTAATTATAATTCATTTGAAGGAATATAATAAAGATCACACATGCTCTCATATAGAAATACACATGAAATGTACAATATTCAATACATTAAAATATAGTATGTTGTTTCTTCAAAGCTTGATCAAATCTAAAAGCGCTTGGCATTATGTTGACAGAATTTGGTGTGTTTGGAACAGTTACGATCACATGCTAAAAATAGTATGAATTATTTTATTAAGAATCGTTCGATCTAATTGAGTCTTTATCAGGCTTACCTTATCCTTTTTGTAACTTCTCCCCCGGGCTCGAGTTGTATTTCGTCTGATAGGATTAGACGGGCTAAAAAAATATTCGAAAAAAACATTTGTCAGAATGACAAGAATATAGCAAAAGGTATAAAGTAACATACACTTTCTGCGACAATCGAACGGACGAAAACGTGCTGCCCCTCCGACCGAATCGAATTTTCGGCGATGGTGTCGCGTTGGCTTTCGAAAGAAAGAAAAAAATAGAACTAATAATCAACTTTTCTTTAGATTTGGAATATTCTTGAGAAGCAGCGCCTCAGGAAGATTGTTGGTCATTTGCAACTTTTGGGACAAATGATACACAATTACTCAAAGGTTTCGTCAAAATTAAACCAATTTGTCAAAACTGAACCGGGCGGGATCAAGTATAAATTATTAATGTAGATATATGGTGAAATAGGAAATAAGGTTGGTAAGGATTTATAAGTTTAGATTATATACTACCAAAAATAAACATATGGCATTCATACTAAATAATTTTACGGTTTTGGAAAATATAAATGCAGACTTAGTTCAATTTCAAATATGAGGCATCGGGCACCCACAAGAACTGGAATAACCGAATCCCAAATTTTATGATATAGAATTAATCTGTGAGCGTAGCACACATCAATTTTATAAGTAAAAAAATTGTTTTTTCATTACAGAACATTGTTGATGAGTTCATTCAGTCGCGTTCATGAGTGCGTCCCATCTTGACCGATTTTCAGCATTTTTGCTATATTTGTCGAACCACTTGATGAATTTTAAAATAATATACTTGATGATTACACCTTTCAGAAAATATAAAAAAATTTAAAATCCGTTCAGTGCCTCAGAAGATATACCCAAAATTCTGAATAGCCCTCTTGAATCGGCGACAAAAATCGGCCGCTAGGAAATGGTACCTTAACGACGTAAACGAATTGAAATAAACTTCCTGAATGAGCTCATCGCAAATTCGTGTTTTACTTTGTTTTGTTAGTGTTATGCATAGGCGATGAGAGCCTGATTTAAATGATTATGCATAAGCAAATCCATAGTATAAAGAAAGTACATTTTTTTAAAATTTCCAAAGAAAGTGATGATTTTATATACCATGGCAAAATTGGCCACTGCTGATCTAGAAAACGGTATTATGACGGTCACCGCCAGTAACGTCCGTACGAACATTTTTGCTCATATCTCTTCAAATGGTAATTAAAACTCATAATCTCTTAAGTGCATATGATAAGATTCCCTATACACAAGAAAAGGATTCATACATTTGCACACATTGACTACGGATATACACATAGCGTTTCATTTGCTATGCGTTCGTATACACGTTTTGCATACTGTATGCAATACAATCATAACATGGCTGAAATTTCATCGGATTTGTATAATGGGCCATCAAACTAGCCGGGTGTCACCATGGTCCGTTTTGCCGATTTATCCAGCCGTTTTCGAGATATTTCCATGTGCAAATATTGAATAATATTATAAAGGGTGTTTCAACAGGCACGCAAAAAGTTTTTCAATAGGGAATCCAAGATGGCTGACCGGAACTGCCAAACTGAACTGTCATTTGGAAGCCTCGGTCTATTTTACCACACTCTCACTTACTCAGACTTATTTTACTACATCAACATTAATAAAATTATCAGCGCGTTTAAATCGTGAATGGGTCTATTTTTCAATTTAAAAAAAAA
>NW_022599981.1:0-2526 GCF_009176505.1 Sitodiplosis mosellana | reverse complement strand
CTGTGTTTTGAATTGAAGCGACTTACATCATTCACTGCAAAAGCTATTCATTACTTTCGTCCACCATGCTGATAGACAGTTTTTCATTTGGGTCGCTGGGTGTTTTTGCAATTTTGCAGTCACTTGTGAGGAATTTTTGAATGACCTCGTCGATGTATTTCACTTGATCAATTTCGATTTTTTCTTTGCTTTGATTTATTGTTATGCCAATACACTTCGTGGCATGTCCTATATCTTTCATATGAAAGTTTTCGTACATATGCTTTTTAATGTCGTCGAGATCACTTTTTGACTTATAAAAAATCAGCATGTCATCCACATAGATTAAAACAATTATCGATGCACCAAAAAAAACACATGGATCAAGTTGAGATTTCGATAGTCCAAATTTCACCAATGATTCGCTCAATTTTATGTTCCACTGCCTTCCGGCTTGTTTAAGGCCGTAAATTGCCTTATTTAACTTGCACACCCTTTCGGTGCCATCTTCATAACCTTCCGGTTGGTCCATAAAGATGGTCTCTTCCAGGTCTCCTTGTAGAAATGCCGTTACAGCATCGAGTTGGTGTATGTTCAATTCAAATTGAACTGCCAAAGCAAACATTATGCGCAACGTGGTAGTTCGTACCACTGGGCTAAATGTTTCTTCGTAGTCAATGCCATATTTTTGTGAATATCCTTTGGCCACTAATCTGGCTTTGAAACGCACCTCGTTTGCGTTTTCCTTTAATTTGAATACCCATTTAGACTTTACGGTTTTTCTACCTTTCGGTAATTCACATAAGGTCCAAGTTTGATTCAATTTATGTGAAGCCATTGCCGTTTTCCACTTTTCGACATTGTTTCTATCCATTGCATCTTTAACTGAAACAGGCTCAGCGTAAAGTGCGACAAAATTTAATGGATAGCCGTATCTTTCAGGTGCCTTTTTTGTTCGTGCGCTGGCTCGCGCGCTACCACTTTGAATCGGAATGTTTGGGCTTGAATCAGGACTTGGTTCATACGATGTATCGGCCAACGATTCCTCGAATGAACTCGCAGTAGCCATTGTTGAATCACCCTCATATGCTGATTGAGTGGCCTCCGAATCAGTTCCATTTGAACCTCGGAGCGTTTCATTTAAATCATCAACGTCGTCAACTGGTTCAACATCGGCTTCACTCCCTTCATCCGAATCGCATTCAATACTTGTTGTGTTCGTAGTATTATCTTCAAAAAACTTCACGTCTCGACTTATTATCAATTTTCTTGTTTCCATATCAATACATCGGAAGCCCTTTGTATCGTTGTCGTAACCAACAAAAATCATTTTTGTGGAGTTGGCATCCCACTTTTTGCGTTTTTGTTTTGGCACATGCACCATGATCCCGGAACCGAAAATTTTTAGGTCCGAAACGTCTATGTCTTTATTGTAAAATACCCCGCCTGGAGTTTTATTCTTCAATACCGAACAAATTGACCGATTCATTATGTAAGCAGCCATGTTAATTGATTCCGCCCAAAAACACTTTGGGAGTTGCGCATCGAAGAGCAAACACTTTGCTTTCTCGACCAATGATCTGTTCATGCGTTCGGACACGCCATTCTGTTGAGGAGTGTAAGGAGCAGTGAATTGATGTTGTATACCGTTGTCACGGCAAAACTTCGTAAATGCCTCGGATTCATACTCCCCACCATTGTCCGAACGCAGTATCTTGATGCTTTTTCCGGTCTGTCTCTCAATGAGTTTCTTGAAAGCTTTAAATTCATCCAGCACTTCAGATTTTTTGTTCAAAAATCGTACAAATACCTTTCGGGAATAATCATCGATGAAAGTCAAACAATATTTCTTATGTCCAATTGAAGCGGTCTCCATTGGCCCCATTACGTCTGAGTGGATTAACTCAAGAATGTCGTTGGTTTGAGTCTCACTAGCTTTAAACGGTAATCGGCAATTCTTCTCCCGCGCACATATTTCACATTGTTTTACAGATCGTTCGCCGCTCGTGTAATTTACACCGGTTGCATTAGCTTTCATTTTGTTCATTGTATTTAAATTCATATGTCCCAAGCGGCGATGCCACGTGAGTGCATTTGATTCAAATGTATTATCGGTGAACATGCACTTTTCAGTCTTTCTACCGATCTTATACACACCATTATTCGGTCTACACGAAACAATGGTTTCACCGTCAGCATTTTTGATCGTGCAAGTATTTTTATCGAAAACAACCACATTGCCTTTCTGGCAAATTTTATACACTGAAAGTAAGTTTACCGCAATGTCCGGCACATGCAACACATCGTCTGCTTCAATTTCACTTTCATTTAGCTCGATCATCACATTGCCGCGTTTCTCAACCTTCATTTTTCCGTTGTTTGCACTGACTATTTCTTTGATATTGGATTTCTTTGTATTGTACATATCTTTGTCGCATGGTGTCATATGACGTCCAGTTCCAGAGTCTATGTACCAATCGTCGTCGAGTTCTTTTTCTTCGCACATGAGTGCCACAAACGCTACCTTTTTCTTAGAATCATCTTTTT
>NW_022599980.1:0-3134 GCF_009176505.1 Sitodiplosis mosellana | reverse complement strand
GCAAGTAAAAAGTGTATATTTCATCAAAAATGACTAAAATCGATTGTTTGGCGATATACACGATTCGCCAGGACCCAATCATAGTTTGTTGCACATTTTTGGATTGAAATTTTCTTGTCTCATGATTCTGCAACGAATAGGCCATTTGCCCCCAAAATTCGTCAACTTTTGTCGGAAACGATGCAGTCTATTGTGCGTCCGTCCGTCCGTCTGTCCGTACCTTCTTCGGTTTCCGATCAGACGTGTGCAAGGTCAAAAATTCTAGGGGGGTAAAATGATTTTGCCAGGGGGGGTCTGCAAATTTATAAATGGGTGTCAAAAAAAAATGAAGACCTAAAAAAAAGGTCCTCACTTTTGAAAATCGATTTTATCTAGTGTAAAATTTTCCAAATCGCTGGGGGGGTCCACATTTTGAATCCTAGAGGGGGGTAAAACCGGAATACCCCCCCTTGCACACGTGTGTTGCCGATGCGCATATGCCTAAGTTGTAGCTAGTGTCGAGGTACGTTGAAATCCGTCCTCAGATTGACATTTGCATTACAGGAGAGCTGGCTATGGCTTCGCTAGCCTGCATGTATACGATTTTTTCAAGTATTTATTTCGCACACTAGATCAACTAAATTTTTTCAAGTAATTATTTCGCGCAAAGTCAGCTCGGTATCATTTGAGAAGATCTTCAAAAAGTTCCATACACACATGCCAATGTTTATGTGATATAAAAGAAAAAAGTCGATTTTTATGAAAAATCGACCCCCTTAAATTTCACACCAAACGCGATTTCTCAAAAATCGGCCCGACAATCTTTTACCAAAAACTGAGCGTTTGTAGCGGGCTACCATACCAACAAAATGGCATATGCCACATATCCGGGAAAATTCGTATTTCGAAGTTCTGGGCATAGACAATTCATCAATGAACGGAATTTGTACGAATAGTCGCATTCTACGATGAAATTGCTGCCAGAAATACGCATCTACTGGCTAAAAAAGGCTCACGAAAGACCATATCTGCTCAATTTTCGGCGAGCAATCGATTAAAAGTGGTCACAATGCGATCTGAGGGCATTTCATGGTCGAAAAATAGGTCAGATTGAAGTGAATTTTTCAACTTGCTCAATTTTCACTGGAAATGATGTTTTTGTTCGGAAAATACGTGATATAGACCTCTGACGACATTTTGGTCTTAGAAAACTGCTATTTTGTTGTGAAAATAATGGGACCAAATATTTTGGTCATAAATCGGCATTTTGGCATCTGAATGTATGAAATTGAACTTTTGTTCGGGGGATACATAAAAAATCCACTTTCCAGAGCTTTGGTGGTTGGAAATTAATATGTTTCAATGAAGTAATGGGTCTAAAATTACTTCAACACTCTTTTAATGGATATTTTGAAATTTAATCACATGCGGCACACTGACTACCTCAAGATCAAGGACAAGCTCATGGACAAACAAATGCGAGCTCAAGTGCCACAAATGTGCAAGTATGCAAATAAGGTGGCTGATCCACTCAGAAATTCAACTAGTCGTGCAGGATTCATCACATCAGTACGAAGCGTACACAGCCTATTTGAACTATTATTTATTTGTTTATAATGGAAATTAGTTAATTGAGTCAATGTTCATACTTAATTCATTCAAATTGGTCATATCTTTCGGTCTCGACATGAATTATAATTTCTTTGATCCTTTCCACGTATTACAGCCAACAAAAATTGAACATAGATCATGGCGCTCCGTGGGGCTGAATATATTTGCTGGACACAAGCGGGCAAATTGGACCAAAATGGACCCATGGCTTTATGGCTGTAAAATTGGGAATACATATTATATCATCCAAGTATTATTCCGAAAACTAGAAAGATGAATCTTTCCAACGCGCAATATACCAATAAAATTGGATGATCCTTAGAAAAGTTACAGAGACATGTCAAATGTCAAAACTACAAAAAAATAGCCATTTCTCCACCAGAATTGATAATATATTCTGTGTAAAAAGCAATGTATCATAAAAAGTAGTATATAGCGGGGAAGTAGAAAGATGCATCTTTCAAACGTGGCATGCTCTAACAAAATTAGTTCAGCTTCTATCCTATGGAGGTGTATACTCAAAATTCAGCTCCTTATATGTCAAATTGTACTACTTGAAAACCACAAAATTTAGACAAAAAAATCAGAGTATTATATCTTTGTTGGTTTTCATTCAATTTGGCATATGGCATGTTTGAGAGATGCATCTTTCTAGCTTCCAACACAGTCTCACTTTTGAAGATATATTGCGTTTTTTTTTTCATTTTTACAGCCATAAAACTATGGGTCCGCCTTGGTCCGCCTTGGTCCACCTTGCCCGACAACTTGACTGATTTAGATAATTTCTGTAACATCAATGGCTTCCACGTTCAAAGACGAGAATAATCTATCTAAAAATTTACGAAAAAAAGCATAATTTCGATATGAAAATTGGTTAAAAAAAAATGCATAAGAATCGTTTTTTCGGCTACAGAAATAAGTTTCCATTACTTTCAAAAGTGATAATTTTTTTTTGAAAATGCGAAAAATTTCAGGAAAAAAACTATTAGGGGGAGTATGTGTAAGTTGACCCACTTTGTAAGTTGACCCACCCCGCCGATTTTGTATTTTGACCGACAAATCGTCAATTTGGCTAGTCTCAATCGATTTAAAAACGTCAAAAACCAATATAAAAGTAGTTCCCAAGAGTAAATACGCTTCTTAAACGACTCGGATCGGCTCATAAAAATTTTTTGCAAAAAAAAAAATCATTTTTATTAAAACTAAATTTTTTCGGACCCTCATCAAGTAGAACAATTTCAAAGATATCAGCAAAGCGAGTATAAGCTTTCTTCACTAGTTTTTCGTGTATTTTCATAATCCTAAGTCATTTCACACATATCGTTACATGGCGAAATTCTTTCCGTGCATATTGAAATGTCGACCAATTTTGTAAGTTGACCCACCCGAAAAAAAAATCAGAAAAATGAGACAACTATTCAGCGTAAACACTCAATATACGAGATTCATTGAATTTTAATGAATTTCCAATCGTTTTTGGACTTGAAAATCACGAAAAAATCGATGAAATATGAAAAAATAGAGAATATGTATTTTTTTTTTTT
>NW_022599979.1:0-5400 GCF_009176505.1 Sitodiplosis mosellana | reverse complement strand
TAACTGATAAGAGATAAAGACTTGGTGTCTGTAATGAAGTTGTAGTACTTGACCAGAACCACAACTTTGCCATAGACACTATTTCGCTATCTCTAATCAGTTTTGCGGAATACGCGAGAAACCGCAGAAAACCGTGAAAAACGCGATTTTTTTCTTATCATTTTTTCGCGTAACTGATAAGAGATAACGACTTGGTGTCGTAGTAAAGTTGTAGTACTCCACCAGAGCTACAACTTTGCCATAGACACCATCTCGTTTTCAATTCAACATCCAACGGACGTGTATACAGGGTGTAACAGAATTGCGTGCCAATATTTTAACCACGTATTGCTGGGGCCAAGACCTATCGAAAATGTAGGAAGCACTTTTCTGAATTCGGCTTCCATGTCAAAGTTTTGGCCATCGGCGAATTTTTGGCCGAAAATTCGTACTTTGGCAAGGTGGTCATATATTAGGCTATTGCGTGCGTATTTTTGATCACAACTACATAAATATTGGCTTATTTGAAAGGTATTGAGGTCCCCTAAATGACACTACATGAATTTTGTACAAAAATATCATTTGGCTTGGCCAAAAACGGCGCCGACTCCAAACCGCTGAAAAACCACAGAAATCAACAAAAATCAACAAAAATCCATGTTTTAACGCAAAATATCATCACTTATGTGTCTCTATTGATCACCAATGCAAGAAATAATAAAACAGTCCGATACTTTTGCAAGAATTGTGTACGCCAAAGTTCTAGCTAGTAAACTGATTTTTCGGAAGTTTCTTCCATTGGTGATCAATAGAGACACATAAGTGATGATATTTTGCGTTAAAACATGGATGGAACAGCGGTTTGGAGTCGGCGCCGTTTTTGGCCATTTCTGGCCATTTTTGGCCGTTTTTGTATCGATATTTCAATACTTCTTCTACTGATACTTAAAGAGGGCCTCAATATCTTTCGAAAAAAATCACAATTTATGTAACTGAAACAAAAAATACGCCGAAAATATGTTAAATATTCAATATGCCATATTTGGTCAAAAACAGGCCAACGAGGACTGAATTCGATGATGCATTGCGGCCGATAGAAACAAATTTGAGATACAGATTTTTGCATACCACCCTAAAATTGTATGCTCTTTCCATTTTCGATTAGAAAATGATATGTTAATAACGTATTTTTTCGAGAAAAATTACTATTTTCTTCAAAATTTCTGATTTTTCAAAACATACTGGTCGGCGCCATTTTTGGCCAAGCCAAATGATATTTTTGTACAAAATTCATGTAGTGTCACTAAGGGGACCTCAATACCTTTCAAATAAGCCAATATTCATTTAGTTGTGATCAAAAATACACACGCAATAGCCTAAGATATGACCACCTTGCCATAGTACGAATTTTCGGCCAAAAATTCGCCGATGGCCAAAACTTTGGCATAGAAGCCGAATTCAGAAAAGTGCTTCCTACATTTTCGATAGGTCTTGGCCCCAGCAATACGTGGTTAAAATATTGGCACGCAATTCTGTTACACCCTGTATACATGTATACATTATGTCAAACTTGGGCGAATTCGAGAGAGTGATTGTCAAATAGCTCACTTGCTAACACCAGTATCGCTTCGGTATTTTTTTTATATGGGAGCTTATGAAGAAAACGCAGCGTCGCTAACATGCAGGGGGTCGAATAGTGTCCTGAGAAAATAGCATACCTACTGTATATATATAGTCGTGACACCAAAACTGGCATTTTTGACACTTGTCGGACTACCGTCCCCCGTGATATTAAACAAGTTCCTATGTGATTTTATTTCTAATTCGTAGCGGATCATGGAATGTCTTTTCATTTATGATGAAAGCAATGTATAATTTACCGTTTCTTTTTCCTCTTCATCGTCATCATCATCGTCGCTCGAGCTCGCCATAACTTTACTAGCGACGGAAGGTTTTTGTCGTGGAGAATTCCTTGAAGGAAGGGGTGATAGAATAGTTGATCTCTCAGCCCCTACACATGTAGGAGTTTCCTTCGCAACAGGAGATGTAATAGATATCTTGCGACCATTTTCTTCGTCACTCGATGATGGGTCAGTTGATACAATGGCACGACTTTTAACATTTGCATTTTGACGAACATTCTTCTGACGAATATTTGATCCTCGTTTAGCTGTAGCAATAGCTTCTTTTTTCTGTGTTCCTCTCCTAACTGGTGATGAGGTTTTCAAATCAATTGTTGCACTGTGGATAGAATTTGGTAAAATATTCAAAACATGAAATTATTCTTTTGTTCACTTTATAAGTTTTTTATTTCTTAAGTTTACATGACGGATTTCTTTCCGCCAAGATTTTTCAGCGGATTTCCCGCCGGAATTTTTTTTCTGAAAATTCCCGGCAGAAAAATCCTTGAGTGGGTTCATACAATTTTGACGGTTCACACACACGAATCCCGCAGGTAAGATTGGTAGGATCATGAAAGTTTACCTTCTTTAACTATCTTTTTAATGTCAATTAACACTGCGGTTTCTTGACAGTTCCCATATAAAATAGTCCGAAGCATTGGCGTAACTAAAAAATTTTTTCGGGGGGTTTCAATTTTACAGAAGTATTGAAAAAATACAAGGGAGACTTTCTGGGAATATTCGAAGTGATGATTTTTGAGGATAAAACTAAAATCGTCCTAAAACATACGAAAATCGTACTAAACTAGACAAACATTTACAAACGCATTCTTCAACTTCGATTTCCAGAATGCTTAAATCAATTAAAATTGATTTAATACACATATAGTCAAATGTGTTTTCGGAATCTTGTATGAAAATAGTCGTCTTCAGTCATCTCTCGAACAGTCATTTAATTTTGGACGTATTGACGGTAGAAAAAGCGACGCTATGCCTTCCTACGTCAACGCCAACTGGTGCAAGAACTAGTACTACAAGCACAACGTACGTCAAATTCAAAAGCTTGTATACAAATATATACATGTGTCAATTGCTTATTGAGCGGTTTTCTGTTCTCAAGAATTATTTTGAGTTTATTTTTATTAAAAAGCGCGAATATTTTTTTTTTCAATGCAAGTATTTAATCTTGTTATTTTAAAACGTAAAATCAAACATTTTTCTCGTGTTTTTGCGTGCTTTTGTCAATTATTATTATTATTATTATTATTATTATTCTGCACCATACAGCGTTTCTTCGCCAGAGGTGGTTTATTTGATATAAATATTATTTTGTATATTTACATTATATTACATTAATTAAGTTGCTATATTTGCATAAAATTTATCACTCTCTCCATAATCTATTTCTTTTAAAATATTCATTAATTCTCTGTTTAACAGTATTTGTACTCGTGTTAAAATCAATTAAATAAGTATCACAGACTGGAGTAGGAACATTATGATAATTCTTATTTTCTTTATGAATTAAAGGTGGCTTAATTGGCACAAATTTGTTATAAAAATCATTGTACGTAGACAGCATATGATTGACTGGTTCAAATCTGGAGTAATCACGGTGTCGTATTGGTAGAGATAGGAATGCTGTGTCTCTCGTCCAATGCCGTGGTGTTCTAATGTTGATTTCGTTCAAAATGTGTCTCGATGATGTATGCCCGCATATCACATTATGTACCATTGCGATTTGAGCTATTTTTCTTCGTTCAGCAAGCGTAATCATTTGCAATTCCAGCAATCGACATTCGTATGGTGGCAATTTAAATCCATGCGACCATTTCATTCTACGCAGTGCAAACAGTAAAAATTGCTTTTGAACGGACTCAACTCGAGCAATCTTTTCAGCTGTGTATGGGCTCCAAATCTGTGAGCCATATTCTATAATCGGCAATACGAAAGTGAAGAAGAGTTTCTTTATGGTCCATGGGTCCTCAAAATCTCTCCCAAAATGTTTGATCCATGCCAATCTTGACTTTGCTTTGGCGGTAATGAATTCAATGTGTGCATTGAAATTCATGTTTACATCCAAAATGACGCCCAGATCCTTCATCACTTCAACACGGTCAATTTTTTCGTTGTCAATCGTGTATTCAAACACAAATTTCAGCTGTCCTCGGTGGTATGATATGAATTTAGACTTCTTGACATTCAATTTCAGCTGATTACTTTTGAAGTATTTTACAATCCTATTTAGATCAGCTTGTAAGGCTAGGCAATCATCATAGTCTTGAATGTGTTTCCATAATCGGGTATCATCAGCAAATGATTGTAATACTGAGTCGATTGTATGATGGGGCAAGTCAATGATAAATAGTAGAAACAATGTTGCACCAATTGGGTAGCCCTGTCCGGTTCCCGAGGTAACTTCAATGGTTTTTGACATTGCTTCATTCAATTTGACAACTTGTTGTCTTCCATCCAAATATGACTGTATCCAATTTAGAATTTCTCCATTCAAACCCATAATGCTCAGTTTTTGGATGAGTAGCTCAATATTAACCGAGTCAAACGCCTTAGCTATGTCCAGATAAATAGCATCGGTTTGGATATGCTTTTCCATATTGGTAATAGTTCGTGATGTGAATTCGGACAGATTCGTTATTGTGGACTTTCCTTTAACAAATCCATGCTGGCTATCATGGATGATATTTTTTATGTGGAAGTTCAGGTGATTAGCAATGATGGAATCTAGCAATTTGGAAATTACACATTGTAGAGCAACACCACGGTAGTTGTCGATTTTAGTTTTAACGCCACTTTTGTGTATTGGCCGTACATAAGATCTCTTCCATATATCAGGTACGAAACCAGTTTTAAATGATTCATTCAATATGCGTGTTATCGGTTTTATCAGTGTGTGGATGCACCTTTTAATAAAAATGTTTGGAATTCCATCCGGTCCAGATACTGTATTGGTTGGCAGCTTATTGACCGTTTCCAGAATTAGGTCTTCGGTGATATCAATTGTTGGAATATTAAGGCACAAATCTCTCAGGAACGATTCACAGTCTTTGTAATTATTAACGGGAGTATCATTTTGTGTATATGCTTTCGTGAAATGATCCGCAAATGAGTCAGCAATGTCTTGTTGTGAACTTAATTTATTGCCATCATACTCCATCTCGCTGGGCAGATCGTCATGTGTTTTTCTGCATGTATTTACGTAATCAAAAAATTTTGTAGGATCTTCATCGATGAGCTGTTCCATCTCAAGCTTATAGTTTTTGAAGGCAGAACGAGCACAAGCTTTGTATTGTTTTCTCAATTCCGCATGTTCATGAACTGCTGAAAGACGTGATTTTTTTTGCTTATGAAGCGTGTTTACTCTGTTTTTCATGTTGATGAGATCTCTGCTGAACCATTTCGGATGACTTGAAATAGATTTGGTCTTCAACTCAACATTTTTTATTATTATTTTTTTATTATTATTATTCTGCACCATACAGCGTTTCTTCGCCAGAGGTGG
>NW_022599978.1:0-8462 GCF_009176505.1 Sitodiplosis mosellana | reverse complement strand
GACTTTGAGTTAATAATTTTTATAATTTTGTTGTTTGTAAAAAGCAAGCTGATGACAGTTTACAGGTTAAATGAAAAACGCAGTGGTGCTCCCAAGTACCGAAGTGGCGATCTCCGCAACATAGTTTCCAAACTACTGTTGCACTGTGAGCAAGTGACAGTCAAGTGTGTCTTGTAGTGAAACAACTGCCGAATTTGACAGAACATCAAAATGTTTTACTTGTGCTCGCCACTGCGAGTACGTGGCGCGACCAGACAAGTTTTGAACTGTCATCACGTTGGTAAAAAGTATGCGATATAGACAAATTTTGGAGTTTGACATTTTGGCATTGTTAAGAACATGGGGCATCGGGATGATTATATAAAAAACAAATTAAGTGTGCTCATTGATTGATTGTATATAGCATAGTCTAGGCTCTACAATGTTTACTCAATGTAATATGCTCAATGCTCATCTCATCAAATTGGTCTCAATTTAAAAGAAATTGTACAAATCGTCGCATTGAATTAAAATTAACGGTTCAATTGCTAATCTTCAGAGAACAAATTATCGTGGTGGATGCTGCTATTTATTTTGATGCAGTCCATCAGCTGATCAAGAAATTTTTTCTCTACACAATGCAGATTGGCCAATGGCCAATGGCCACATTCAAACGAACAAAAGGCGAATAAATATCAGCTATACAATGAAATATTTTTTACTTTTCCGTACACAACGTGTCAAGGGAAGGTATAGGAATTGGCCCCGAAAACTTTTTTCGCAAAATTAGCTTAGATCATCATAAAAACTCATGAAACGCGTAGAAAACCACTTTTTGAGACACTTTTCCGTTCGTGTGCCGTCGTTGTCGTTGTCGTTGTCGTCGTTGGTGTTTGTTAACACGATAACTCAAAAAATAATTGAGATAATCCAAATCTGAAAGTCCCAAAAGTTTTGTATCCGAAAAACTTAGTTTAAGTTCGAAGATGAGCCATTTTCGATTTGATCCTGGGGTACTTGCCCTAAGAAAAACCTCGGAAAATTGACACTTTTGTATGGGAGGTACCTGTAAATCGACTTCGATTGGCTTCAAACTTTCTGGGAATTCATTTTTTGGAGAAAAATAAGATTCTGAAAGTTTGAAACCAATCGGAATCGATTTACGGGTACCTCCTATACAATTTTTTTGAAAATTTGACTAAAATTACCGATTTTTGAACAATTTTGTATGGGAGATACCCGTTAATCGATTCTGATTGGCATCAAACTTTCTGAGGTTTCATTTTTTTTTAAGATTCTGAAAGTTTCATGTTGATCGCATTTGCAGAAGTTTGATTTTTTGTCCTCAATTTTTGTCGAAATTTTCTTGGAAAAAATTGAGGGCCAAAAACCAAACTTCTGCAAATACGATCAACATGAAACTTTCAGAATCTTATTTTTTCTCCAAAAAATGAAACCTCAGACAGTTTAAAGCCAATGAGAATCGGTTTACGGGTACCTCTCATACAAAATCGTCGAAATTTTAGTTAAAGTGACCGATTTTTCACTTTATTTTTATTATTATATTTTGACTGCCTTTATTTCGATAAAATTCACAAAAAATAACCAAAAGTACCTACGGACAACGCAGGCCAACGGTACGGAAAAGTTCGGGATTACCAATGTAATTCTTTTTATTATATTTATTACAATTTGTTTCCCTTGAAAGTGAACAAGAGTCACTTCAGAACTGATCGAAATTTTCGATTTATTTTTATGATTTACTGTGTTTGATTTATTTACATTCTGTCAAAGGAGAGTACTTGGCATTTTCATGCAAATTGCTTGTGGCTTAGGTTTCGGGTAAAGTATTCTTTCTCTGAATTGGCACAACCTTAACAAACATTCAATTTGAAACTGCATTGATTCAACGGAGTGTGCAATTTTCATTTGATTGGAATGGTTGTGTTACGTGGAATGATTACACTAATGCGTCCATCAATTAATTCAACACCCAATGACGCTGATTTGACTTCGGATTACAAAATGGTTTTTTGGATCTTCTTCACCACAGAGAGTGCTAGCTTGTTTTCCAGTTCCATAAGAGACCGTTTCCTTCAAAGTATTGCACAGCACTTCCTTACCATCGAAGAATTCACTCACCTCGGTTTCGTCAGCGTCATTCATTGTTTCTATCTTCTTGCCAGCTTGTGAATCATTTTCACCAGAAAGAACCCCATTTCGTTCTGCAATACAAATAGAAACCACTTCTTTCTAAAAATTACACATCAATTCAATGCCATCGAAAAATGTTTTCACTGATTCTTGAATTTTCGGGATACGAATCAATGGACCATCTAGAACAATAAAATCCATATTTGTCTTGATTATACCAACATCATCTAGACTTTTCTAAATCGTGTTTAGTGTTGATTGGAATGAATCCATATCCAATTGTTCAATTTCTAATCGCCTTTGTTGTTGATTCGTTGGAATGATGTCAGCTAATGATTCGATTTTCATATTCCAAGCCACTGCAAGAAATAACTTCAATTTGGCTCTCTTTACTTCGAGCTGCAATCTTTGGCCTTGAATTTCATTCTGTTTATTATACAAATCCGTGAGGTGATCAGTGACACGTTGAGTAAAATCATGATGTGAGTTTCCATGAATGAAGAGCATTTTTACTCCTCCATCATCGATCGTCATCAATGTAACGTTGAACGAACCGTCACTCAATTCGAATACTAGCCCAGTTTTAGTTCTGTTCGTTTTATTGATATCAAATCCAATGGCCTAGGGGTTTCACGCAACTTAAAATTCATCTAAAATTTCAATATTTCTCTCTTTTCTCTAAAATTCTCTGGGATTCACCAAAATCCGTATTATTTCGAAATATTTCAACATTCACCTTGAAAATTATGTTCTGGAAGTGGGTTTTGGTGGATCCCCAGGATCGTTCAAAACTGCTCCCGGTTCTGGAAGTGGGTTTTGGTGGATCTTCAGGATGGATCAGACTGGGTTTGACAATGCCCTGGTCCATCCTGAGGATCCACTTCCAGAACCAGGAGCGGTTTTGAACAATCCTGAGGATCCACCAAAACCCACTTCCAGAATTTTTAGATTCAAAAAATTCTAAAAAATTCGAGTTTATGAACAAAAAGAAGCAATATCTATAGTTTACACATAAAATGGTTTTATTTCCAGCTATTTAGTAAAATCTTCGACCTTCGAGTTTGCGTGAAACCCCTAGCCAATGGCATCCGAAGTTTGTTCATAAATAATGCGTAGAACTTTCAACCGGGCTATAGTAGCTGCGTCTATGATTTCGAGACGTTGTGCATTGGTGAAATTTCCGGAAACTGTCACAGTAGCATGAGTGATATTTACCCCTTAATGCTCCTCGGCAACTTTTTGTATCTTACACAAAATCGTAGGCGATGTCTGTTTATTTTTTGGATTTGTTAACAATTGACGGCCTGAGAAGAAAAGCCTTTCCTACAAAACCTGTGCGCAGAACACAAACACAGAAATTTTTTAGTCAAAAGGCGAACAGCAAATTTGCGAGCGCAAAAACCTAATAAATTTACAGCGAGCGCAAAAGTATAACAAGCCTACTAGCATGCAAACTCCGTATAAGTAGGCCTGTTATGCTTTTGCGCTCGCTGTGAATATATTAGGTTTTTGCGCTCGCAAATTTGCTCTTCGCCTTTTGACTAAAAAATTTCTGTGTTTGTGTTCTGCGCACAGGTTTTGTGGGAAAGGTTTTTCTTCTCAGGCCGTCAATTCATCCGTGGCAGCGTCACCGATTAAACATTCGTTCTCAGCAATGAATGATACGTAAGCTGGCTTATTTCGTTTGCCTTGTTCACTCGTAATAATTTCAACACATCCACCTTTATATACGCTGACCCTGGAATGCAATAAATTATTATTTTCGTCCAAAATTATTTTTGACTATATTTTTCATTTTGTACAGTAATCTCAGTATGAACGAGCGATACACCTACCAAGAATCAATTGTTCCCAAATGAATTGCAGTCACTATACCAACATCTTCTTCCAACTAGATTTCGTTCGCTCCAATTGTTGATGCCAAATTTCTACCAGCCATTATAAAAACAACCTTTACTGCGAAGATTTTTTGCTTAAAATTGTTCCACTGCGGAAGAATTTCAATTAATTAAAAGATAAAATCAGTTCAGTAATTTGAATTATCACTTAGGGATTAAACTTTTATTGAAGTATGAAACGTTTGCTCCACAGAAAGTCTGTTCAACGACGTATCGACAGTAATGAAATCGATAATTGAACATGAATTGTTCATTAAAGCTATGATTCAATTTTTCACTTTATTGGAATACAATGAAAGAGACCGCTGTTTCCATGGAGTTTCGACTGCATATTTGCAATTGATAAGATTTGTAGCCAATGCAATTTATAATTCAGATAAAAAAGAAAAAGATCTGATGTCACTAGAATGCGAAGCACATGTTAGAGGACGTTCAATAATAATGACAACGAATCATGACGAATGACGATAAAGTAAACCTCTTCATTTGCCCTTTGTGTTTACATTTCTTCACGCTGTGAATATAACATTTAGTTACAGACTAGACATATATTTTATTTACCATCTGTTAAGCTACTTCAAATATCCACAATTAAAATGTTGGGTTTCAATTGAATGGAAACTTTTTAAAATTGTGGACCACTTGTTATTTCTCAAAATCGATTTGTATTTTAAAATCAATGCTTGTTCTATATAAAAATTAAATTGATAATGATTTACTTTGAATAGAAGAAACAAACGTTTCCAAATTAGGTAATTGCAATTGCTTTCGATCCCGCCTGACCGATTTGTGATATTTGATCTGGTTTCGAAGTCACCAAACTGGAAACGACTTCAAGATTTTATATGAAGTATTTTTGATGGGTGTTTTTTCTTAACTGATTTTTGTGCCGTTCTCGGAATTGGTTGGGGCTATTGGAATGATTAACATGGTGTTCCCAGACGGTCACCCATTCAACTAATAACCATGCTCAATGCAGCTTAACTTCAGTGATCGGACCAGAACTGGTGCTTTTTACATGATATGGTCGTTGACGAATGTACTTTTTTCATCAAGTATTTCAGGTCAATGAAGCCATTCAATGTGCTCAAATGAAAAAATGGAATGTTTTGTTGGTTTTCATAAAAGAGTACGAAAAAAATGTAATTGAATGATATTTTCAATTTTCAGAAAAAATGGTATCAATTTTGTATCCCACCCATTGCTATTTTCAACTGCCACTCGTTGCAATCATCGGTAGGAAGCTAAGACTTGAACGACAACTGTGGCGACACGAGCGCCCTCAATTTCAATAGGAAAATCAATGTAATTTCGTAATTTTTCTCTGAACTAAACAGCGCGTCAATTTGGATTTCGTTGATGCTTCCACCCTATGGTTGCAATCCATTTGAATTCAAAAATGCCAGCGTATTTTTGCAGGTTGTATTCGAACGGATTACTTTAGTCTTAGGTAATTTGAGATCCACGACTTTATGATTCCACCACCAGTTCATTCATCACATCCTTGTAGCCTCTTGCCTCCATCCAGCTATCCGTAAAGAATTTCGACATGTAGTTTCTGATGCCATCGGGAAAATAACGGCACATTTCTGTGAAGCATCTGAGAGCGAGTTTAGCATTATGATAATGGCCCAGATCGGTATGATGCAGCTTTATTCTCTGCATTTAGTTCGATGGCCGATTCATTTTGAATGTTCGTACGTATAATGTTTGTCTAGAAATTTGAGATGCCTAGAACAGGCCTGAGACGTCTACCATATTGATACATTCATTGAAATTTGAAAATAGTTGAGAAGCATTCTATATCTCTATGGAAAAAGTTACTAAGTACGGCCATGGTTTTGTACAAGATTCGCTTATATATTTTTCAACGTATACGCCTTAACGTATATACTTATTGAGTGAAGTAAAGTAAATATGATTCCGTATATCCTTGAATCAACTATCACTGAAGCCATTGAACAAAGCAACACAATCATGGTACGTGAGAATGAATGCAAAGGTATTCGTCGTGTCGTTTTATCGTTTATATTCATACTCTAATTTACCGTATGTAAGCGATGATCCATCTGTGGTTTTTTTAAATTCACTTTGAATCGACTTCGAAACGGAATACATTTTGTGAATTACGACTTTTCAAGAGTGTGAAATATGTGCTTGAATTTGCAATTCAATGCTATCCAATTGCGTTATTTTGCAAACCATGGGGAAGATGATGAGGCAATAAACGTTACCATCTGATATTTTCGATATGATCCATTTGATGTGAAACGTAAAATTATGTACAAGTCCACCAATTGACGCAAATTGTTTGATATTGTTCCCTTGAAACATGTGCGCTATAATAATTTCCCGACGAGAAATTTGCGGTAAAATAGGTGTACGCCGACACTCCGTCGCATATCCGCGGATACTCGCAATGCGAATAGGAATCCACAATAAAAGTTGCCGCAAAATGATATCGCTGAATACCCTGCGACTATTCGCGCTGCGAACAACAGTACAGTTCCAACCTGAAGTTGGCTGCGCATGACATTTCAGAGTATTCGCAGGGTACTCGCCAACTATCCGCAATGCGATTATTCGCAAATTTCTTGTCGGGTTTGTGCATTTTAATCAGAATTGTGGATTAAATTATACCATTAATGTATTACTTGCTGACGTGACCAAGGGGCGAATTACTACTGATACCCGGTTCTCAGTACTTTTCAGTACCTGCGATCGATTTTCAGCAAACATACGTTTACCGATGGCTCAGCATCTCAGCATTTCGTATCTGCGGATATATCCGAGCATATCGACGAAGCAAGTCACTGCATAAGTGGCGTGCGTTGATGTGCACAGCTACATCGACTACACACAAACACTGCGCTCTCTCGTCGATAAGCTCGGATATATCCGCAGATACGAAATGCTGAGCCATCGGTAAACCTATGTTTGATTTTCAGTAGCGGTTCAGTTTTTTCAGTACCTAGTAAATAAATATATGACTTTTATTGCAGTTCACTATTGTCAAAATTTCTTGACACTTGTGTTTTAATGTTTGTTTTCTAGCATTCGAAATGGAAATTGAATGTATTTTATCAAAAATAAAGTCCACTTATATTTGAATTAGAAAAGTCTAAAGACACAATAAGAAAGCTGACATCACAAAAGAGTGATTTATGTCGAAAATATATGTCTGGCAATTTTCGTCGAATGAAAATTTCTATGACATTGATGTGTGTATCATCAACTCTATGAAATGTCAATGCATCTCTGAAACCACGAAGACTAAAACCAAACAAAATAAATAGTCTTACCTCTGTAAGACGAACTTTTCCGCACCGTTTTCATAGCGTTCAGCTTTTATTCAGATTTTGCCTAGGAAATTTATAAGAATTTTCAGAAAAAAAACAAAAAGTACGTTCACGTGACTATGGAAAATTGTATTATTATTCCGAAAATCTAGATGTTGGGTATTCAAATGAAATGAAACGTCTGATTGTCTTTATTGTCGTCTGAATACTGAAACTTTTTTCAACTTCTTATTTTCTACGCAGAATTTTCTAAAAAACTGAACTTCAATCGAAGAACTGCAAATCAGTCAACTATTTGGAGAATGAACTTTGATTTTAACACTATGACTGTTCTTCATATTTGCAACATATTACTGTTCTTGGGGGACTCCAGGGCCCCCAAGATACTTCATATGAAATCTGGACTGTGATAAGAGATAACAAATTGGCGTCTGAAGCAAAGTTGTAATACTCAAAGTTTGCTATAATTTTGGTGCAACAAATATTGCTTATCTCTTATCAGTTCCGCGAAAAACGCCAAAAAACGCGAAAATCGCGAAATTTTCCCACATCGTTTTAGTGAAGCCGATAAGAAGTAAGAGACTTGCCTCTTCGACAGAAATGTAGAGCAGCTTGAGTACTACAACTTCACCATAGACATGAAGTCGTTATCTCTTATTATCAGTTTCGCGAAAAATGATTATCAAAAACTCGCGTTTTTCGCGTAACTGATAAGAGATAACGACTTGATGTCTATGATGAAGTTGTAGTGCTCAAGCTGTTCTACAACTTCGCCGAAGACACCATCTCGTTATCTCTTATCAGTTCCGTGAAAAATTATAAGGAAAAAAACGCGTTTTTCGCGGTTTTCTGCGGTTTCTCGCGTATTCCGCGAAACTGATATGAGATAACGACTTGGTGTCTTCGGCAAAGTTTTAGAGCAGGTTGAGTACTACAACTTCGTCATAGACACCAAGTCGATATCTCTTATCATAGTCCAGTTATAATATAAAACAGCCATGGGGCCCTGGAGTCCCCCAAGAACAACAGCGTAACATGTTTTGCGGCAGGCTGTATTTTACACATACTCACACATATGCATATGTTTTTTTTTCATTCGTGTAGAGAAATGTTCAATCTATACAATGAGACT
>NW_022599977.1:0-6663 GCF_009176505.1 Sitodiplosis mosellana | reverse complement strand
GATGTGTCATCCAAATCATTCATTGCATTTAAATAGGAAATAAAGAATCAACATAATTTTACACAAATATTCATTTTCCACTTGATTTTATCATTTTTATTCACTCCATGAATAATATACGTTCACGAAAATACGTCGTCTTTTTCAAACATAGTAGTTCAAATTCAACGAGTCGTTCTACGAAGGTGCACTTAAGACTGTCTGGCGTGTATTTAATTTGTACTTTATTCTGACAGCCGCGTTGTAATTGATGATGACAGTTCGGTTTCGCCCCTCTGGTAAATATGCTATTTTCTCAGGACACTATTTGGGCCCGGCATGTTAGGTACCGTTCGAAAGGTCTTGGCCCAAATAGTCGGAAACACCATATCCCCCATGCCTAAAGTGTGGTCTGGGCAAAAATATAGCGGTTGGAGAATTTCGATAAATTTTCAAATCTATACCCATATCTTACGAAGGGGGTACCCAGGGGGTGGTCTGAGGTGTCCAAGAGAAGCTCCTCCTCGCCACCTTTCCAACGCCGGTCTAAGTGCCCCGATTCGTCCAAAAACGAAAAAGTTATGGGCATTGGCAGTTTGATCTTGATTTTTAATGAAAGTATTGATTTGTGCGTTCGTCCGTCCGTTCGTCTGTCCGGAAACTTTTTTGACCCCCACAGATTCCGGTGCTGATATGCCTAAGCTGTAGCTTGTGTCGGGGCACGTTGAAACCCGTCCTCAGATTGACATTTGTATTACAGGAGAGCTGGCTATGGCTTCACAAGCCTGCATGTATACGATTTTTTATGAAAAATCGACCCCCTTAAATTTCACACCAAACGCGATTTCTCAAAGATCAGCCCGACAATCTTTTACCAAAAACTGAGCGTTTGTAGCCGGCCACCATACCAACAAAATGGCATATGCCATATATCCGGGAAAATTCGTATTTCGAAGTTCTGGGCATAGGCAATTCATCAATGAACGGAATTTGTATGTAGAGTCGCATTCTACGATGAAATTGCTGCCAAAAATACGCATCTACTGGCTGAAAAAGGCTCATGAAATACCATATCCGCTCAATTTTTGACGAGCAATCGATTAAAGGTGGTCACAATACGATCTGAGGCCATTTCATGGTCGAAAAATAGGTCGGATTGAAGTGAATTTTTCAACTTGCTTTATTTTCACTGAAAATGACATTTTTGTGGTCATAAATCGGCATTTTGGCATCTGAATGTATGAAATTGAACTTTTGCTCGGGGGATACATAAAAAATGCACTTTCCAGAGCTTTGGTGGTTGGAAATTAATATGTTTCAATGAAGTAATGGGTCTAAAATTACTTCAAAACTCTTTTAATGGATATTTTGAAATTTAATCACATTTTACAACGTCCAATAAGGGGAAAATGGGACTTTTTTTGAATGAAAGTTGAAATTTGCTATTTACAAAACTTGTGAAATGTAGATGCAAATGTTTTACCCGAAAAATTACAATTTCCCAATGAAAAGACCTTAAAATCGACATATTTCTGGCAAGAGTGTATTTTTTCCGAGAATAATTGCCTTACAAAATTGGTGATATCAGATGAAAAACCTCTAGACGAGGTTAAAATGGAGTGACGCTCCTGTGCGTGGATTTACCACTCAAAATGACATATTTCATTTTGAGTGACGCTTTGACGCTGTATTATTACTGGGTACGAAGTTCAGAAGTGTTTTTCGCATTCACTATTGTGAAAATTTATTTACAATAAGGAAAAATATCGCGTCACGACTTTTGGACGGCAAAACGCTTGAAAGTTTGACTTGGAGACTAAATTCAAAAGTCGTGACGCGATATTTTTCCTTATTGTAAATAAATTTTCACAATAGTGAATGCCAAAAATACTTTTGAACCTCGTATGTAGTGATAATACAGCGTCAAAGCGTCACTCAAAATGATATCAGTCATTTTGAGTGGTAAATCCACGCACAGGAGCGTCACTTCATTTTAACCTCGTCTAGAGGTTTTTCATCTGATTATTATTTACTTTTAAGAAAGAACTGTCACATGTTTTTTGAAGATCGAAACATGTTTCAACGACATTTTATCGGCTGTTTTGATTATCGAATGGATACATTTTGTTCTTGTTTTTAGTGTGCTGTGCATGTATGCTGCTTTCTTAGTCTTCGTTACATGGATTATTTTAATAATTTTTCAGAACGGACCAGAATTTTAAAAAATTAAAATTGATCGAGCAAAGTTTAGTTGAATTGGTTTAAAGACACAATATTGTGGCCTAAAAATCAAGATTACTAAGCTCCAGTGATTCTTAAAAACAAATCTCGATTAGTCATGATATTTTTATTTTATTTTATTTTTATTAAACACCGCCAAGCTCTGGCTGAATATAATGTGGGTTTTGATTGAGGTTTGGCAGGAAAAGAGTGCAAGACTGTTACATATTTAAAATAATAAACAATTAGTAGAATAGGTTTCGATAACTATCAGTTCTCGCCTCGTTAAAAACCTGGCTCTTTTCGTAAATTATGCGGTAATCACAATAGTAGGAACATGAAAACGAAAACAGTCATGCAACCAAGATGGAAATGCCTGATATTAGTCTATGGCAAACGGTCCAAGATAACCTTTGGTGAACGTTTCCAAGGGACAAAGGCTATGTGAAGCGTTTAATTACGCGTTAATTTGAGACTCTAGGACAGCAAAAGTCGTCGCTCAATTTATACCGGTAGATAAATTGACGAGAAGTTTTACGTCTGTAAAGGCAGATCCATGTTGATTGCAGAGTGCATTGAGTTGACATGGACTATGATTTGAAACGTAACTAGAGCATTTGATGCTATTTGATAAATAATTCAAATTTGATTTCAATGATAAGAATATTAAGTCGCCATCTCGTGGATGGCTTTAACAAGAACTAAATGAATTTACAATAAATAAGTGTAAACATCACAGAAAGGTATCATCATTTCAATACATATGGAAGGAATGTACGGAAAATAATTCGTCAGAATTTTAATATTGATTTTTGCTGCGTGATTTGTGTGAGCTCAGTTGAATACCGCGCGGGTGGTTGAAAATTTGCACTCAGCCCCGCTCATTTTTGTTGCAATCATCGGCATCCCAAAGAAAATGGCACACGGGCAATCTGTGTTGTCCTTGATGGGTTCGTCCGCTTGAGATCATGGGTCGGGTTTAACGGCAACATGAAAATCGTAATTCCATATTTAGTGTGGGTAGTATCTACGTGTTCTCGTAGAGAACATATACAAAAAAATGATGGAATGAGACTTGGTCACTAACTGTTGGACAGTTAGCGTTACCGTTGATGATGTCGTAGAAAAATGTCAATGACGCGTTGACACGTCGACGGCGAAGACTAATCATGTTCAAGTCTGACAATCGCTGCTCATACGGTGTGATTGAGTATTGGTTATGCACGGATGGGTATTCGCGACGAGCGTACATGGTGAATTGGCGTTGCACGGATTCAATTTTGTCGCTGTGGATTTTGTGGAATGGAAGCCATACCATAGCGTAGTAGTCGAGGTGCGATTGAACTAATGCAAAATACAGCGACTTTAGTGTGGTAACGTCTGTGATATCATGGCAGAAGCGTTTGACAAAGCCAAGTGCAGCCGTTGCCTTCGAAGTGACCATGTCGATGTGTTTGGCAAAAGATAGCTTTCTGTCAATTAGAACACCCAAGTCCTTATGTTCAGTCACTTTGTCGAAGGTGTGGTCGCCATAGGTGTAGCTTTTATCCAAATGCTCACGTTTCTTGAAGATAGATAGTACTGCACATTTTTTGAGGTTAAGGTGCAGCCGATTCACGTCACACCAATGTTTAAGTTTGTCGATGGCTTGTTGCAATATCTCCGAATCTTGCTGAGATTTGATGATTTTGGCAATTTTGATATCGTCAGCAAACAATAATATCATGATGTCCGGAGGCATTTGATCCACGATGTCGTTGATGAACAGCAGGAACAGTGTTGGACCGAGGTGGCTCCCCTGTGGGACAACGACGCTGTAAAGTCGACCGACTCCTTGCTCCATGTTTGACAAATTGGGTACGATTTTCGAGGTACGACTTAAGCCATGCCAGCAAGTTTCGAGGTAGATTGAACGTTTCCAACTTCTGGATCAAAATGCTGTGATCAACTCGATCGAAGGCTTTCGTAAAGTCCGTGTACAGGACATCAACTTGAGCTCCAATGTTCAGGCCACTCTGGGCGTAGTACACAAACTCGGTAAGGTTTGATGCTGTAGATCGTCCTTTCATAAAGCCATGTTGGTTAGGAGAGATGCGATCACGAACAGTTTCAAGCAATTTTACGTTGACGAGGTGCTCGAAGAATTTAGCGATCGTTGGTAATTTTGCTATGCACCTGTAGTTTTCAATGTCCGATCTGGCGCCCTTTTTGAATATGGCTGATACACTCGATCGTTTCCACTCGTCGGGAAAAATGCCAGATGAAATCGACTCATTGAAGATCTTAGTCAACGGGCTAGCAAGCGTCGGAGCATACTCCTTCAAAATCAAAGGATGAATACCGTCGGGTCCAACACCTTTCTTTGTATTGACCTTCGTCATTTCAGTCATGACAAAATCAAGGTCAAGCTGGAAACAAGAGGTGTTCACAGACTGAGGTGACGGTTGATTATTTGTTGTCGTTGATGTGGAGTAATTGCTCCCGAAGAAGTCCGCAAATAGATTTGCTTCCTCTGTTTCGCTGGTTGTCTTAGTGTCGCCGAATCGCATGGTTTTTGGTATGTTATCAGTGCTCTTTTTAGAGTTAACATATTGCCAAAACGAAGAAGGATACAGATTTACATTTTCGATATGTTATTAATATGTTATTGCCCGACATATTTATTATTATGTTATGTTGGGATTTTTTTTATCTTAATAACGTTATTAAGATTCAGCATAATAATAACATAATATGTTATGCGTTATATCGGGTGTTATCTTAATAAATCCTAAGATTCGGCGGTAATAACATTTTATTAACTATAATAATAACATATTATTAAGATGGATTTATTAACTCAATTAATAACATATTATTAAGATGCAATCTTAATAACGCTTTTTTCGCGCATTCTTTTCCCTAGCTGGAGAGAAAAAAAGCACTGGATTTTTTTTCACTACGGGTGTACAGTGTATGGTGTAAGCACCTATAACAATGCAGACAAAATATGGTAAATTGATCCTTTCAAGATCGGGACTGGCGATTTTCTAAACTTAATGGTTAAGTTCAATACATGATAATTCCGTTTCAAACAGTCATTTTAATTTCATTGCAACAGTGCAAAAATTCATGTGTGTACTCCGCAGTGAAAAAACAACTTGTCAGTGCTCCGGTGAAAAAAATGCGCGAAAAAAGCGTTATTAAGATTGTATCTTAATAATATGTTATTAATTCAGTTAATAAATCCATCTTAATAATATGTTATTATTATAGTTAATAAAATGTTATTACCGCCGAATCTTAGGATTTATTAAGATAAAACCCGATATAACGCATAACATATTATGTTATTATTATGCTGAATCTTAATAACGTTATTATTATGTTATGTTGGATCAATATATCGGCCGTTATTATTATGTTATTAAGTATAGTTAATAATATGTTATTGCCTGTAAATCTGTAAAGAAGGATCACTTTTCAAGTTTGATTTCATTTTGTCGACGTACTGATTGTAAAGTTCCGTGTTTTTAGCACTGAATTCCTCGTGCAATTCTTCAAATGGCTGCTTATCATTGGTCAGCCTCCAGTAATCCCACGCTTTTTTCCTCAAGTTCTTGAGATGCCGAAGTTCTTTGTTTTTCCATGGGCATTTTTGGTTGTTCTTGCGAACATACGTTGGAACCGTACATTGAATGGCTTCTGCTAACACGCCATGAAGGGATGACACCTTCTCCGCAAGTGATTTGTTTGCGAATAAGTCATCAAAGTCGACGGCAGCAAAATATTCATTCATGCGCTGGAAATCAGCCCGTTTGAAGTTGAAATGCGTATTATTCTGGTTTTCGGAACCACTGTTTATCGGATGCCATTCAAATTCAATAAATAGAGGCGGGTGGTGATGGTCGATTTTTTCCGTCAGTGACAGTTTAGTAGCATCGGAAATTGTTGTGTTGGCATGGTCGTTTGTGAAAAATAGGTCCAACAATTTGAGGTTCCGATTCTTTATTGAATTTATCTGCTGGAGGCCAAGGCCCATCAGACCGGTAATGAAGTCAGCAACACATTGGGAGTGGAAATTTGAGGGAACAAGCACGTTGCTATCCTCATCGTCATTTATCCACTCAACGTTTGTCAAGTTAAAATCACCAACAACTATTACAACGTCATCGGCATTTGTCGTGAGTGATTCAATGGCTGAACGATGCAAAGCGTAGATTTCGTTGGATGAGTTCGGTGGAATGTATGCATTGTAAATGAAAATGTTGTATGTTGGTAGACTCGCTTTAATGCATACGTGCTCAATGTTCACGTTGTCAAATTTAATTTCTTCAGTAGAGAAGACTTCATTGTTGAGCGCAATGAGAACACCTCCACCTCGTCTAAATAATCTGTCTTTGCGGTAGACGTCGTATGTGCTATCGAAGAACTCGGTATTAAGGTGGCTATGTTTGAGCCAGGTTTCTGTCAAGATGACAATGT
>NW_022599976.1:0-2065 GCF_009176505.1 Sitodiplosis mosellana | reverse complement strand
CATACCATGTTCTAAAAGTGCTAAAAGAGTTCTAAAAATGTACTATATAGTACTAAATTTTGCAAAACTTTTGTATGGCTGTGGTCGACTCTGGGCGATGGATTTACTCTACGAAATCATGTTAAACGTACAGTATTGGACCGTGATATACCCTACTGAGCGTTACCTAGCTGTTATATTAATATTTGAATACAAAAGAATTCACATAGGGGAGGACGGGGCTATTCGACGCACTTTTCTGTACTATTTAAAATCTCCCGACCTAGCCATGCAATCTGACTCAGTGTTTTATCACATGATAGGTATTGTAAATGCGAATATTTTGATGCATAACACTTATGGTGTGTGACCCACCCAGAAAGTTTTCTGGCCAATTTTCTGACCACCATTTTTTCGGGGCAAACCGACGCACTATATGGGGCAAACCGACGCACTCGTATTTTCACCGTATTTCAAGTCAATTATTATCTCAAAATCAAGTAATCGAATAAAATCTATTATGTTCTACGAAGTTTATGAATATCAATAAGATATGAGAATATCATTTGAGAAATGGATAAAAATGTAAAATGGTGTAGCCGTATTTTTCTTAGCTGCAGTGGGTACTATCTTTACTCCGACGACTATTTTTCGTATCATGCGCGTCTCTCTCCAATTGTATCTCATTTTATTAGCTGAGAGCAGTCGGAATGGAATCAAGATCAATTTATCTCCTGGCTGAAACATACAGAACATGAAAAAGTTGCTAGGAATCCAAAGAACGTGACGAAATGCGAAGAAGAACGGCATTAAGACATTTCTCCGATTTATGCTCATATTTCAAACCATGTTCATTGAAAATAAATGGTTAAACACCAAAAGCACATAAAAACCAACTAAATAAAACAGAGAAAACAATAATAATTTTATTCAGTTGTCAGATTATGCATTGGAATGCAAAAAACTGGTGCGTCGGTTTGCCCCGAAAAAAATGCGTCGATTTGCCCCGAGCTGTAATTTTCACTTCGAGATTCAAATTCACAAAATCCAATAAGTAGAATTCAAAACGTGAAAGTGCTTGACAATAATTATGAAAAATGACTACCTTCAATTGAGAGAACTCGAATTTTATTGAAAAAAATCGAAATGTTGTGGGCAAGAAAAATCAAGTCATGGGTAGCCAAAAACATATTTGTCGCTCTGTACAGTTTGTGAGATACTAATGTCGACAAGTGATACACACCAAATGTGAAGGATAAAATGGCCAAACTAACGATATATAACACTAGGTACCTGAAGTTTGTCGTTTTCGAGATATCTCGACTGCGTCGGTTTGCCCCGTGCGTCGAATAGCCCCGTTTACCCCTATTTCCTAAGAATTTCACATTCCGTTGAATGTTGTTTTATTCATTTGGCACATGTGCCGGACAAGTACCAAGCAAACTGAAATATATTTATCTCGCGATTTAAGAGCCAACAAGTATAGCCAGAACTGGCTTTTGTCTTCAAAACTTTGAAAAATAGGAAAAAATCAAATAATTACCAATTTGTTTTGAAATCTTACATCTGGATATAAAATCCCATTTATATCATATCTATGATGGTTTCATGCAATTTATACTTGCATGAAAATGTGCGGCAGACAATATTTGATGGACGCTAGCAGCATCAAAATCATTTTTTTGGGGTTAAATATTTTTAAAAATTGATGAAAAACCGTAAATTCGTAATTATTGGATTTTTTTCCAATTTTTCAAAGCCAGTTCTGGCTATACTTGTTGGCTCTGAAATCGCGAGATAAATATATTTCAGTCTGCATGGTACTTGTCCGGCACATGTGCCAAATGAATAAAACAACATTCAACGGCAGAGTTTGACTTATCCGCCAGATATATGCTATGGCATAAAGAAAATATGCGCATATTTTTGGTACATTTGGATTTTGTGAATGTGAAATTCTTAGGAAATATGGGGATTCTTTTGTATTCAAATATTAATATAACAGCTAGGTAACGCTCAGTAGGGTATATCACGATACAATACTGTACGTTTAACATGATTTCGTACAGTAAATCCATCGCCCAGA
>NW_022599975.1:0-2851 GCF_009176505.1 Sitodiplosis mosellana | reverse complement strand
AAGCAGTTGAGAAGTTTTACGACTTCGAAAATGCACGAAAATACCGTTTTATAGCGAAAAGTTATTTTGAGACAATAAAGTGGACTGGATGTGGATTTTTCGAGTTAATGTGTTCAGAAGTGTTGCTCAGCTATACTCTGGCTACAATATTGCCGAACACAGTGAATGAAAAAATGTATACTTCTAGAGCTTTGGTCGAAAAACTAAAAAAATTGACTATTTTTTCGACATTTTGCCCCATGGGGCACCAATCCCACCAGATGTAATTTTTGGGTATAATATTTTACTATTTCCGCCTAAAATTGATCGCCAAACATTTTCTTAGTAGATACCAAGGCTATAAAACCATCTCTAATGGGAGAAAAATGGTATTTGTTCAATACCTCTTTGCATTTTAATACTGGTGGAAAGGTAAAACGCTGAATTTGATATTTAAAAAAGTTGAGCCAATTTCAATATTCTGTGAACGCAGTTGTTCTTAGATTTTGGCCCTCTAAAACGTTGATCTAGTCCGGCTTTTGTGCCAGACAAAAAAAACCATCGGTAGAACTGTGTAATTATTTGATTGTTTTGACATTTTTTTTTGTCAAACTATTTGTACAATACACATTGCACCCGCACTCAAAATCAATGGAATAATATAAAATGTTTTTATACTTGAATGAACAATTCAAATAAATGATTCATCTCTCAGTGAAAAGAAAGTTTTCCGTATTATTTCATTCACGACTAGAGACATCTCACTGAGATTTATCGAAATTCTCATGGTAATAAACAAATGTCATTCCATTCGCTTTCAACAGAAGCTAACGTGTTAACTTACACTCACACAATCGCGAAAACTAGATTCAATTGTTCAGCGCCGCGTCGATGACTGTATGAAAGCACGTTCTTTTCATCGGTGACATTTAAGTAGCAAACACATTTCACAGCATCGCTCTACTGACACAATAATTTAGAATTCGCAAGCCAACAAAGGGCATTCCGATTCGTCTTGATCAGAATTGCTTTTTTGGGGTTTCATTACATTTTTCATGATTTTTTAAGCCGAATAAGCGTGAATAAACATCAATAGTCGATTGGTAATACCAATTTGGTGAAAGCAAATGGTGAATAAAAAGAAGTAAGTAGATTTTGACAATTCATTCGAATGTAAGCAGCATTGGACAGAGGAAATGAAGTGATTGGAAGCTGGTTGAATTCATCGACCACAAAAATTTCTTTTATTATTTCAATTTGACCAATCGATAAGACATGTTGACGCATTTCAGTAGAAATAGCAACAATTTTATAGCAAATTTCAACATTTATATGCATAGATAGTTTAACTTTATCTTCCATACGAACAAATCTAACCTCAAAAGTGTTACAATATCTATTTCTACTCAATGGTACTTAGGCGATTGATGGAAACAACGATGATTGACAATCACAGCTCCATTACTACATCTGATTCGAATGACATGAATATGTCCGCAAACCAAAACCACCTTCAGTCGGCTGATTCAATTGAAATTGAAAAAAAAGGTGACATCAAGCAAGAGCCAGTGTCCGTGGGCGAAGTGGTTGAAGTTTCGGCACCGACTTATTGCAATGTGCGACATGTTCCTGGCTTCAATAAGCGTGAAACTGAATATGATTTCGATCACTTGGATGAGATCGATGCTAAGGTCGAGGTGAAGAAAGAATGTGACGAAAAGAAAAGAGAACCAACAACAAATGCTGACTCCAAAGAAGAAGCTACGGGCAGCCAGCAAAATCAGCAGCAACCACTGCCACACAGTGAAGGCGATTTTATTGTCCCAGAAAGTGATGCCAGTGGACGCGATACACAGAAACGAGGTGAGAATGCTTATGTAAATCAAACGAAGAAACATAAATGCCACATTTGCGTCTATTCAACGCGATGGAAAGGTGATTTAAATAAGCACATGCTGAAACACACTGGCGATAGACCACATGGATGCGATTTCTGCCCGAAACGTTTTACAAGCAAACAAAGTCTCCATGCCCACATGAAAGCTCACATCGAAGAGTTTCTGTTCCATTGCCCGGGCTGTTTGCAAAGATTCGATGGAAAAAACGAAAAGGAAGCACACGAAGTCAAGTGTAAGACTCGTCGCTACGAATGTCATTTGTGCAAGGAATCGTTCGGATCAATGAAGGGGAATATGATAAAGCACATGCGTGTGCACAGCGGTGACAAACCATTCCAATGCAACGAATGCTTCAAGCAATTTAGACAGAAATCTGCTCTTATGAAGCACATGAAACTTCATGGTGGTCCACGTTCATTCCGCTGTTCCAGATGTCACTTGCGATTCGTACACCAAGATGAAAGAAACGCACATGAGGGGAAGTGTAATCGCTGTTTGTATGAATGTTATGTTTGTGGAAAGTCATTTAGTTGCAACAAATGCAATTTGATCGACCATATGCGCACACACTCCGGTGAAACCCCGTTCGAATGTCAACGTTGTCTGAAGCAATTCAACCAAAAAGGCAATCTAAACAAGCACTTGGCATCTCATACAAAGAAGCTTCCATTCAAATGTTTGATTTGCCACCAAGGTTTTACGAAGAACAACAAAAGAATCGCTCATCAACGACTCTGCAATCGACGCTGCTATGAATGTCATTTATGCAAGAAGCTGTTCCAGTCATACATTGGCAACTTGAAACGTCACATGCATGTTCATTCGGATGAAAAGCCGCTGCAATGTAAACTATGCCACAATGCATTTTCGTACAAATCCAGTTTGAAAAGACACATGAAGAACATTCACCACTGCTAATACTGAACGATGCGATTTGGTTGCAAGAGGATCTTTTCGGCGGGCGGTCAGTGAAA
>NW_022599974.1:0-3015 GCF_009176505.1 Sitodiplosis mosellana | reverse complement strand
GGAGTGGCAGAGCGCCCAGTACAAATTCGAAAGAAAATTACAGTGACGGTGCAACCATGGTTTTCGGACGGAAACGAAAACAAAATTGAGGCAAATTTGATGGTTTTGCCAAGAAAGAGCAAATGGGCTCCAACATTTCCTGATGGAGATGTGCCGTGCGGTGTATTTTCCAATGAGCTAAAACCAAATTTAGCCGATCCAATGTTTTGGAAAGAGAATGGTATATCATTGCTATTGGGAATTGAATTTTGGGCTACAATTGTGGAAGGTGAAACATATAAACTTAGTCGTAGTGTGCTGTGCCAAGAATCTTTGCTGGGCAATTTGATAATGGGCCGAATTGCAAGCAACGCAACGCTTTGCGCTATAAATGGAAAATATTCAGCAATGCATGCTCTAACGGCATCTATACGGTTTAGTTTGGAAGTATTTGTAAATGCGCTTGTTATAAGGTTCCATTTTGTCAATAGGGATTCAGAATTGGACCGTTTTACATTTTCACGTGATTCGAAATAAAAGATAAAAAGAAGATTGTTTTTTTTTTTCATGAAAACACCAGTGTTAATTCTTTTGTTTAACTATTTATTAATTTTGTTCATTCTCTCATAGTTCAACGATTTCTCAATTTTTTTTTCCTTCAAATTGAACACAAAATGAAACTGTTGAAGAATAAAAGGAAAGATACAAGAAAGAAACGATTGTTCGTTGTGTAACATTTTCCGAAATAAAATCAAACTCGAGCAATAATTCTCAAATATAAATTTCAAGTGATTTTTATTCAGATTTTTGAGAAAGTTCCAAATTTGTTGATGGAGATGGATACAGACTTTGTAAAAGACAATGGAAATAACAGCTAGGTGTTTTGGAAATATATATAAAAATATGATCAATGTGTGTGGTGAATAATTGGCATCCACCAACTTCGTTCTACGAATTAAACTAGCAGGTTATTTAGGTAGGCTAGGTATATTTTGTAATCCAACGAATGTGAATCAAATGCTAAGTGCAATTGACTTGGTCTATGCTTTCTTGTCCAAAAAATGGATATCTCTTTTGATTCAAAGAACTTTCATTCATAATAATGAAGACTTATCGAAATAATTATGCATAACTTTAATGAGGTACATTTTCACATCTCACAGAAATTGCTTTCTAACAAATCCATAAAATTGCTCGTATTGGTTACAGTTTTTCTCTTCGTGCACTCTTTCTATTGCTGTAATTTCAAAAAGGCATACATTTAATAAACATTCTTCAAGAGCTTCTGCATAGCTTTAGTCCTCACAATAGTACAGTTTATGTTGAAAACGAAATAATTTTTTCTTCTCAGTTAAAACGTTAAATTGTATCATATTGTTCATATAACAATTCGCAGGAAATACATACATTCCAATGGGCATATTATTATTTTTCTCTCTTTTTCTACACAAAATACAAAGGTGTGGGCGATATATTTTCGTGGTTGTTTCTGAGTTTGAAGTTGCGATAAAAATAAAAGTCACTTACATAAAGCTGATAATATTTGAGTAGAATTTAAAAAAAAATTGCACAATACAAATGAGCAGCATATTTTGCAGACAGGAAAATCTCATTTTTAATTGAATTTCTGTAGATTTGTCTGGGTATTAACTGATATGACACTGGATATCGTAACATAGTTTTGACAGACATTGTGGACATTGTGCTCTTTGATTTTTTTAAACTTAGTGATAAAATTGCTACACAATAAATAATTTTACTTTATGTGATAACTTCTGATTGTTTCCCAAATTTTTGATCAAGCAAATGGTTAAAAACATTTTTTTAATTAAAATTCATAGAAATATTTCAAAATATTGATAAAATTCACACAGATTCGTGGCACATTTTGCCCAGAAAATTGCCCACAAAATGAAATCGTTTAAGAAAAACGACACCACAAGACGTGGGTGTTTAATGTCTATTAAAGAATAAACCCAATAAACCAAGCAAATCGGTTAAAGTACTATGCATAGTAAATCAACGGGATGATTATTTTTGGTGCTGCACATAGTCAATAATATCAATTTGCCGATCTTAATTCTGGAACTCGATATCAGTTGGCTTGTTGTCACGAAAACCTTCTGAATAACGTCCACGGCCAGCCATTTCCGTAACAGCTTTGTCCTCAAGGTGACCCTGTTTAATTGAATCTCACGCCTCTCCATCCTTCTAAGATGCAAAAAACGGAAAAAAATGCAAACAATTAGCAACAGTAAATGAATGTAAATTTTGGACGTAACATAATGAAATCGTTTAGAATTGAGAAAAACCAAAATTGATCCAAAATCATCGATCGCTTACAGATTGTTAGGCTTTTTGCCCACTGCCCACACCTCGATGTTCCGAATTCGAAATTGTTCATTGGCAGATTATTGAGTATAGTTCTTGAAAGTCCTACACGATTCCGAGCATTCACCCTGGCCATATTCATTATCTAGCCAAAGACCCCAATAATTGAATTGACTGCCCATTCCCTATGAATATGAACAAAATTAATTTGATTCGATTTAAGATTTTGATTGATAACTGTAGTAGTATCGACTAAATTTCAATAGAGAATATTCTTACCAATCGTTTGGCATTGTTTGTTGATGTAAGTTAAGGTACTGATAATGACGGTTATATCCACTCGTTGTGAAACATTGCATCTTCGGTCGAAACGTAAACAAGAAAGCCGAATCATTGCCTATGGGAAATGAATACGAATATTAAATAAATAAATTATACAGAAAGAACGTTTTTTTTAAATATGCTAAACTCTCCGCCAGTTTTTGTATGCATTATTTGACAATTCGAAAACCTTTGCCATCCCATGCATCCCATGGTTTAAACTCAATGCCACCGTCTAGCCTAAGTGCGCGCATATAGCTGCTCACAACAGCTTCAACATACTGAAACAATCAAAAGTGAATGTTTGGGATATCATAGTCATTTTTAGCAATAAACGTATTTTCAAACAATGACAAAAATTAGGCAGTTGTAACTAAATTTTTT
>NW_022599973.1:0-1901 GCF_009176505.1 Sitodiplosis mosellana | reverse complement strand
ACTGTCGCATTTCGTACCAACACAGCCAACTTTTTGTTTCCATGAAATAAATTCTTCGTAGTGGTAAAAAATCTATGGCACAGATTCGAGAAAAATATCACTAATACTGAGAAAAAACTTGTTCCGTTTGTGTCAAAATTCGAAAAATGTATTCATTTTATTAAGTTTATCAAGCACTTTTCAAGAAGTTTTTACCTAGCATTGAATTTTCGTTTAAGCTTTACTATCTAAATACGGTCAAACTAGTTATAATGCCATCGTTAGATGGCGTTTGTTCTAGTCAAAAGCTTGGAGGTCCTCCGTGGTGTGCGTTTTTCATATTATCGCTAAAATTTCATTTTATCTCATTAAATCAAGAATGTTATTGGGTCTATACATTAGTTTTTTCGTTTTTTTTCTTTGAAAAATCGTTTATTCCGATATGAAAATGAAAAAAAAACATTATTCAAAATATTGGCCGTCGAAAGCTACAACTTTTTCCCATCTTTCTGGCAATTTGTGGATTCCATCCCAATAAAATTGCGCCGGCTTGGTGGCCAAAAACGTATTGAGCCAATTTTCGATTCCAGTGACTGAAGTGAACCGTATTCCGGTGAGGGCGTTTTGCATCGAGCGAAACAAATGGTAGTCGGATGATGCCAGGTCTGGGCTATAAAGCGGGTGGGATAACGGCTCCCATCCATTATTTTCCACGTAATTTTTGACTTGTTGCGCCCGATGAGGCCGAGCCCATGATGATAACATGGAAAATGATTGATTCGTGGCGGGTGGCATATTCCGGCCGTTCACGTCGGATTGCTGCCTTCAGACGGATTAATTGTTGTCGGTAATGGTCTCCAGTAATGCTCTGACCAGGTTTTAGCAGCTCACGGTGGATCACGCCCTTCTGATCCCAGCAAATACAGAGCATTACCTTTGCGCCGTGGATACTCGGCTTTGGCGTCGATTTGGCCGGTTGACCGGGCTTGGTTTTTTGCGCTTGGGATTATCTTAGTAAATCCATTTTTCGTCGCACGTGATGATTCGATGCAAAAAAGACTTTTTTTTGTGACGAGCAAGCAACATTTCCGACATGCAAAATCGCCGTTCTACGTCTCTCTGCTTCAGCTCGTATGGCACCCAATTTCCTACCTTTTGGATATAACCCAAGGCATTTAATCGTCTGGAAATGGTTGCTTGTGTAACTCCTAACGATTCTGCAAGTTCCTCTTACATTTGGCATGAGTTATCTTCGATCAGTAACTCCAATTCGGGATCCTCGAACTTTTTGGGCTGGCCGGTCCGCTCTTTGTCTTCGACATCAAAATCGCCCTTTTTAAAACGCGCAAACCAATATTGGCACACTCTAACCTCTGGAGCATATACGGGGTATGCTTCCGATAACAATTGATGGGCTTCGGTGTCCTTTTTCTTTCAATGAAACAGGAAAAGCAAAGCTTCCCGCAAATGGTCTTTCGTCGGCTCGAAACTCGACATTTTCAACGCAGTAAACAACTGGTGTACGATAACTTTTTTTCACTTTGACAGATGGAATTTTATAGTTTTTTTGACGCTCTTTAACATTATATACTGTCAATGTCAAAAAAATAGCGCATATATCAGTTACGCCATCTTTTATCAAAACGAAAAAACTAATGTATAGACCCATAAGAAAAGAATTGATTTTGAAATGAAAGCCAATTCGGTCTTTGTTCTAATCGATAATTTATTTGAAATAAATGCAGACATTTCAAATCATCTGCGACTCTTCTTCAGGGCCTAAAAATAACAAATGTTTTGGGTTCAAGGAAACTAGGACGATACAAGCGTAATAATGGGCTGTAGCATTCTACATTGCTGGTGACAGTGGGTAAATGGACAACCGGTTATTTTTGTGACAGAATATTAATCGATAATCGAGT
>NW_022599972.1:0-2278 GCF_009176505.1 Sitodiplosis mosellana | reverse complement strand
GAAATAAAGGCAGTGAAAATATAATAATGAAAATAAAGTGAAAAATCGGTCACTTTAACTAAAACTTCGAAAATTCTGTATGAGAGGTACCCGTAAACCGTACCACCGGCTTTAAACTTTCTGAGGTTTCATTTGTTGGAGAAAAAATAAGATTCTGAAAGTTTCATGTTGATCGCATTTGCAGAAGTTTGGTTTTTGGCCCTCAATTTTTTCCAAGAAAATGTCGACAAAAATTGAGGACAAAAGACAAACTTCTGCAAATGCGATCAACACGAAACTTTCACAATCTTTTTTTTTCTCCAAAAAATGAAACCAAAGAAAGTTTGAAGCCAATCAGAATCGATTAACGGGTACCTCCCATACAAAATTGTCCAAAAATCGGTAATTTTAGTCAAAATTTCAAAAATTTTGTATAGGAGGTACCCGTAAATCGATTCCGATTGGTTTCAAACTTTCAGAATCTCATTTTTTTTCCAAAAAAAAAAAATGAAATCCCAGTAAGTGTGAATTTTTTGAGGTTTTTCTTAGAGCAAGTACCCCAGGGTCAAATCGAAAATGGCTCATCTTCGAACTTAAACTAAGTTTTTTGAATACAAAACTTTTGGCATTTCCAGATTTTGATTATCTCAACTATTTTTTGAGTTATTGTGTTAACAAACAGCTACGACGACAACGACGACGACGACGGCACACGAACGCAAAAGTGTCTCAAAAAGTGGTTTTCTACGCGTTTCATGAGTTTTTATGATGATCTAAGCTAATTTTGAGAAAAAAGTTTTCGGGACCAATTCCTATACTTTCCCTTGACACGTTGTGTACGGAAAAGTAAAAAACAACGCGTTATTCATATTCTCTATCTACTAGATAGTATCTAGTAATTATCAGTTCGAAATAAGCATTTGTCTCTGACAGTATTGTTGTTTTTTTCCGAATACTACACCAATACGGAATCGTTTTTTTCTAGTGTAACGGGAAATATTCGCTTCAATAAAAGAAAAATGAAAATTTTCTGGCTGAATTCGGGATTTATATTTTAAAAAATAGGCTCAATTTATGGGTTATTTTATGGGTTCTCGACATAAGTTACCTTATTTTTTCTGTGGAATTGAAGAAGTCCTCCAAATAACTGAACACTCATTTCGCTGTCTTTCTACACAAGAGCGTGAAAAGTTCATCTCGCGGATGTAAGACATTTTCCTTTGATCTACTTCACTGATTTATTTTTTTTAAATTTCAAGCAAACAAAAAAGACGAACGCGGCCAAACAGCTCTACATGTCGCTGCTGAGAATGGTAATTTTGGATATTTATGCTAACTAAATTAATGATTTATGCTAACTAAAGATTGAATCTATTTCATTGATCTGTTTCAGGTAATTTGGACGACGTTGAAAAGCTTATTGCGAAAAAAGCCAAAGTTGATTCGACAGACAAACGAGAGCGCAAACCTCTTCATTTGGCTGCTATGAATGGTAATGTTGCACATTTATTTTCATAAAACAAGGAATTGGTTTGATCGTTCCCATTGATCTGTGTTATTTTTCAGGTCACACGAATGTCGTTGATTTTCTCATCACGAAAGGAGCCAATGTTAATTCTGAAGGTTACATTCATCAGACACCTCTTCATTTGGCTGCTATGAATGGTAATTTTGAATATTTTCATGAATAAGAAATAAGTTTGATCTTATTCATTGACTGGTGCAAATTTTCAGGACACAAGGATGTCGCTGAGAGCCTTATCATCAATGGAGCCAAAGTTGATGTTGAAGACTTTTATAATCGGACACCACTTCATTTGGCTGCTTCACATGGTAATGTTGAATATTTTCACTAAATAAGACGTTGGTTTGATCTTCTTGTGTTCATTGATCGGTGTTATTTTTCAGGTCACAAGAATGTCGTTGAATTCCTTATCACGAAAGGAGCCAATGTTAGTTCTGAAAGTCACATTCATCAGACACCTCTTCATTTGGCTGCTACGAATGGTAATTTTGAATATTTTCACTTAATGAGAGAAAGACTTGATTAACATTGATCGATGTTATTTTTCAGGTCATATGGAGGTTTTCAAATTGCTCATCACGAAAAAAGCTAAAGTTGATCCAATGGACGGTCGTAAGCGGACACCTCTTCATTATGCTGCTAAGATTGCTCAATGAAGCAGCGAACTTGTCGGCACACTCGTGGATTTAGCATTTCACTTGCTTTGGCGATTCGTGAGTTGCCGAAGCATCATATATGCAGTGCACTCGATATTTAACGTGAAAACCTATATTC
>NW_022599971.1:0-3456 GCF_009176505.1 Sitodiplosis mosellana | reverse complement strand
TAATTATACGTGTTTGGTGTGTTTTATCACTCTTCAAATGCCCTGTTAGCGGCTTTTTTCCACTGAATTCGAATTTACCTACCGAATAAAAACATTGGTGGTAATTCAACATTTTACCTCCAATGAAAAAATTACTTCGGCAATTTGTTATTTTGCCGTACTACTTCTGACGGTTTGCCTACTTCGAATTGTGAGAGTACGATGACTCAACGACTCAAGGCGTTCAACAATCGCCTACCGTTGAGTCACAGCAAACTGGGGAATTCCAGCTCGACATAAATTTTGTGCTTGAAGAGCTACAAGCCGTGAACACCAAGAAAGGTACGGGTCCCAACGGTATGCACCCGTTGATACTGAAAAATTGTGCGAGTCATTTGGCGGCTCCACTCAGGGAGATCTTCAATCAATCATTGTCAGCTGGCCGTTTCCCTGACAAGTGGAAGCGCTCGAGTGTGTCTCCCATTTTCAAAAGGGGGTCAGATCGAAGATAGAGAACTACCGTTGCATACCTAAGCTATAAACTGTGGCGAAGTTCTTCGAGCATTTGGTGAACGTCAAACTTTTGTCTCTGGTGCAGGACAAAATAACCAAGAAGCAACACAGCTTCATGAAGTCCAGATCCACTGCATCTAATCTCACCGAATTTATCTACTATGCCCAGAGAGACATAAATTCTGGTACGCAAGTAGACGTTCTCTACACGGACTTCAGTAAAGCGTTTGACAGAGTAAACCACAAGAGATTGATTCTGAAACTCAGATCGTTCAACCTGCCAGAAAATCTTCTTGCTTGGATCGAATCATACCTGTCAAACAGAACACAATTCGTTAAGTATGGGAGCAGCGAGTCTAACGGATTCAACTTGTCATCTGGCGTAACACAGGGTAGTCATCTCAGACCCACTCTATTCCTGCTGTTCATCAACGACATAGTGGGCGAAATGGACGACGTGTTCATTTCCTTGTTGAAATTATTAGTTTTGCCATATTCGCATGTTGCTCTCACTGACTTTGACTTTGACACTTTTGTATTTTATTTGTAAAATCCGCACTTCTTCGTAGAAATCACCAGATTCCAACACGAGCCTACTATCAATCGGTGGGTGAAAGTGTTGTGCCGTAAAGGCAAAGAAAGAACATTATATTTGTGTCACCGTCTTTGAATTCGATTCCAAAAAGTGTTAGTCGAAAGAGAATTCTTGAGCCAATCCAATTATTCTCTCTGGTGCCATTCCTACAATCTACGTTCATATCACCTCCAGTTCGAACAATGGATAAAGAATTGTGTAACGGAGATACACTAGAGCAAGAAGCGAGAAAATTGGAATGATGCGAATAAAATATTCGTTGGGTTCTTGAAAAAGGTTAGACACCAGATTCATTTATGCTTTCAGAATGTCACTCTTCTATAGGAAGATCATATGGCTACAATTTATAGCCAGCGCCTCAAATCCAAGCAAATTGAATCGAGTTACATCGGGAACTGGTCAGGGTTACCCAATTGGTGCTACATTGTTTCTGTTGTTCATTATTGATTTACCAAAACACATAAGAAACTCAATACTTCAGTCGTTTGCTGATGACACTCGCCTATGGAAACACATCAGACATTATGATGATTGTCTGGAATTACAAGCTGACTTGAATAGGCTTGTTGAATACTTTAACCGGAACAAGCTCAAGCCAAATGTATCTAAGACCAAATTTGTGTCTTTTCATCATGGCCACCTGAAATTTAACTTCGAATATTCCATTGGCAACGAAAAGATCGACCGAGTTGACGTGATAAAGGATCTTGGGGTAATACTTGACCATAAATTGAATTTTAATGCACACATTGAGTATGCATAGTCGAGAAATATTGGGAATCTTCTCACACAGAATCTCTTATAAATGATTTTTGGGGTACCTCCCGAACAAAAAATGATATTTTCATAGCAAAATGCATGAAAAACGTAACTTTTGTTGAGAGTTTTTGTCTAGGAGACTCCCCATATTTTCGAGAAAATAACATTGCGCCAAGATACCATCCCTAAAAAGCCTATATTTAAGGATTTTTGGCCAAAAGTCGATTCTTTTAAGGTTGAAATCGAACCAACCGAATATGCGGCCAGAAATATGTGAAAACATCACTCGATTTGGTCATGTAAGTACCCAAAATGTTCGTAAAGGATCATACTAGATGTTGAAAGGCAGAAAAGGTAGAAATTATTTGCTTTTACCTGTCAAACCGAAGCTCAGTTTGTGATTTGCTCATTTTGGCCTGAAATTTGTCTTATATGTGTCGATAAAAAAAATCTGGACGTGGTTCCGAACAAACTAATGATGCAAAAGTGCTTGGTTTTTGGTCCTCCAAAACAAGCAATCGGAATTTCTCATGTGCAGAAAAAAAAGTTGAAATTTGTTACACGGTGTGACCTTTGCAGTCATTGAGGCCGACACTAATATGTTTTACGCTCCAGTTAGTCTATCTTTTCACAAATGCGTTGTTAGATTATCTTGAACTGTTGAAAATGATAACAATTCGGCTTCCTACTCATTTCCATGTATTGTCTAGGTTTCTTTGTGTTAAATTTCACAGACCAAACCCTGATTCCAATCGAGAAAGACTACTATAACATAAACATATACATTTTTTATATATTTATTTTTCTTATTTATTTATTTTTTCTGTTTATTTATTTACAGCGTCAAAAACTGGCTGAATATTTTGGTTTGCAGGAAAACGACTCCAAGAGTCATGAATACAGCTGCACAGTTTACCCTTGTCCGCTGCTCCAACAAAATCACGTATCTGTCGTTACAGTGTAAATTTTACACTCTATTTAAAAGAGCCAGGAAAAATTATAAATAATGATAAAATGTTGGGTTTTTATATATAAAATGGTTAAACGTTCATTATTTCTTCCCAAGAATGAAGAAATAGTTTATTTTTGATGACGCTTTTAACATTTTTCAGTGGGTATTGAAAGCCATATTTTAGGAAACACTGAAAAATGGATAAATTCCGCCATTATACGCGATAATATGACTATAAAAAAACATTACAGAAAAAAATTATGATAATTCCTGACTATTATGAGTAAATTTGTGTGCGTTTGTCCCATATTTTGCTTACTGGGAAGCAATGAAAATGTATTTAGAAGCCATCTTCTTCAGAAACATGCAGTCAAACTATACAATTACAACAACAATAACACGTATTGCACTAACATTTTCGGCACGTATTACAGGCAGGTTATCGATCGCTTGGAGTAGTGCTTATCGATCGAATTGATTGAATTGTTTTATTAGGACAAGGCAAGGAATTCTTTCCATCATTCCCCATATTCTAAACTCACTTATCACATCGTAAGTTTGGTTTGACATGAGAAAAATATATTGACTTGATAATGTGAGAATTTACTAGAAAATTTCCGATTTTGAGCAAGGAAAATACGCTCTGGGCCCATTTTTG
>NW_022599970.1:0-11471 GCF_009176505.1 Sitodiplosis mosellana | reverse complement strand
GCTTGAATGTAACGCAAAGATATGAGTCAAGCCGTTTAATCATTCATATTCATATTTACCATATGTTAGCGACGGTTGATCTGTGGTTATTTGTTGAATTTGAAACGACTATGAAACGGAATGTGTTCTATGCATGCCGTGAAGATATGAACATTTTCATATTCAAATAGCCTCGTCAAAAATACCACTCATCACTTCAAGAGTGAAGGATATTGGCTTAAAGAACGAGGCGTAAATTCTTGCAGATTTTTATACCATTGTGCTTTCAAGCAGTAGTGGAGAAGGTACGGACTCAAATACACTGTACTTCAGTACTATTGATTGGTAAATAATCATGGCGGCTCCATATTATTGCAAAAAACACAAATGGCATAAAGCCTTCACACGTTCTTTGCAATTCAATTGCGCTGTTTTTCAAACTATAGTGAAGGTGATGAACGAATGAACGTAAACACCTATTTTCGATGCGATCCATTTGATATGGAATGCAAAATTATACACACGTGCACAGGTAGATTGAAATTCCATCGATTGTTTGAATTTTTTCTTTGAAAAAATATGTGCGATAACATTCTGTTTTTTATACCGCTATTATACCGCTAGGGAAATTTATCTCTCGCGAATGCTGCGAATGCATTCGCATTTCAGAGCAAAAATTCGAATGTTTGCGAATGCGACCGAATGCGGCTATGACAGCGAACTCGTGACTATATCATTCATTCGTTCATTCCCTCATTCGTGTTTGTGCATGTATTCGCAACGCTGCCGTTTGATTTCTATATAAACCTTCGTACTCGCATTCGCGAGAACATTCGAGAACAGTGAAATGCGACTGCTATACGAATTCGAATTCGAGTGCGAATGTTCACATAGAAATCATGCGGCAGCGTTGCGAATGCATGCCAAACCGACATAACAGCCCATAGTTATACTGTTGCGTACTGATGGGACCACACTTGAAAAGTATATAAGAAGATGCATTCGATTCGAAAGTCCATCAAACAGTTCGTCAATTCTTATCAGTTGATACGTTTACAGTAAACTTTTGATAGTTCGAAGCTAGAAAAATGCTGAGTCGAAGATATTTCACACTGCTGCTCATGGGATTGGTGGTATCAGGTACCAATAATAGGTAATTTTAGTAAATTTTTTGTAATTTTAATGCAGACATTCACTGTGGCTGCATATATAGCTGAGCCTAGGGGCTAACCACGGTTTTATAAATAACCAATAATGACCGACTTTAACATTTTTTATCATTTAAACAAATAAATTCCGATATGATCACATTTTGGTCGATTTTGCCCGATTTTTGCTGTAATTTTTTCACTTTAACGAATGCTTATTGTTCTAGAAGCGGGTTTTGGTGCATTCTTAGGATCGTTCAGAACTGCTCCCGATTCTGGAAGTGGGTTTTGGTGGATCTTTAGGATGGACCAGACTGGGTTTGACAATGCCCTGGCCCATCCTGAGGATCCACTTCCAGAACCGGGAGCAGTACTAAACGATCTTGAGGATCCACCAAAACCCACTTCCAGCATTTTTGGATCGGTAATGACGTCAGCACATTAAACGTTTATAGTCGATATTAAACGATAAAATTCAATATATACAGATTTTTTCAATTTTTTACGGATGTCATTAAAATTGGGCGATAAAAACAGATTTTGTCAATAAAAAATCCATGGTTAGCCCCTAGAGCTGAGCTATTTACAAATAGCTGGCTGTTTGGTAAGTTTTGATTTTGTGACTATCTTGCCATGCAAATTCATGTGGTATCCACGAATTTGGGACAAAAAATGTATGTGAATGATTGAAAAGGTGTCCCACATTCTTGGATACCACATGAATTTGCATGGCAAGATAGTCACAAAATCAAAACTTACCAAACAGCCAGCTATTTGTAAATAGCTCAGCTATATATGCAGCCACAGTGAATGTCTGTTTTAATGTTGCTTGGTATTCTTTTCATTTGCATATTTTGGATTAAATTCTTTCACATTCGACTCTGTCAGTCGAATATTTAAGACAATTTTTTCTGAACTAATTTCGAAAATTGTCCATTTTCAAGTTTTTAGATTGAAAAATAAATAATCTTCTACTCTAAAAACAAAATGTCCATCGGAATCGTTTGTTCGAATGGAAAACAGTTGATAACCATTATATAGAACAAAGACCGAATTGGCTTTCATTTCAAAATCAATTCTTTTCTTAATATTCTTGATTTATTGAGGTAAAATAAAATTTTAGCGATAGTATGAAAAAAGCACACCACGGAGGACTTTTAAGCTTTTGACCAGAACAAACGCCATCTAACGATGGCATTATAACTAGTTTGACCGTATTTAGCAATGTTGTACAAAGATAAAATTAAGATAGATAAGATGAAGATAGAAAAGATAAGATGATATCTTTATCTTTATCTAAATCAGTCACTCAGATTGGTCATCTACAGAGAGGATAAATTTAGGCTCGCAAAATCGAAGAGTCATCACTTGAAGAGCTATAATTTCTCAACCAAACGTCCTAGATAGATCCCATAGCACGCATTCCTTAGCTGTGGAGGTCAGCTTTGAAACCACATATAGTTAAACTTGAATTATAGCTATTTTCGAGTCATAATTTTGACGAAAGGCCTCAAAAAAATTAGTCGTCTTGCAGGCAAACATCCGTATTCGTCTTGCAAAATTACTTCTCAAAAAAGAAATTCAGGTTTTGCTATATGTGGTTTCAAAACTGACCTCCACAGCTAAGAATTGTGTGCTATAGAATATATCTAGGACGTTTGGTTGAGAAATTATAGCTCTTCAAGTGATGACTCTTCGATTTTTGCGAGCCTAAAGAACGAGGAGAACGGTTGCATTCTTGACAACTTTGACATTTCGATGTACACACACATATAAAAACGTATGGCGGATTGAAAAACGTCACCAATGAACTAAACTATCACTTGGTGTAGCAAGTTCATTGAATGTGTGAACGGGTAGCAATATTCGATGACTTCAAAATCATATGAAAAACCACACAAGCGTTGACAGTGCAAACTCACGATTTTTTCGAAATATTTACTTGGAAAACAAATCGTGGATGAAGCCTAGGCTTTGCAGAGCCCGAATATCAACAATAAAAGAAAATAAATGAATATAATTCCCAAACAAACAATGTATATAAAATGTATGGCGTTTCCAATCTCACCACTGTTCACCATAATCAGTCAAAGCATTAATGTGAATGACGCATGACAAAGTGACTTTGACAGCACACGCATATGAATTGTTGTCATGTTTACAGTCGGAAATGTCAATGCAAAATCTCCAGTATCCAGTTTCACTCTACTTTATCCTCTCTGGTCATCTATCTTGATATCTTATCTGAATACTTTTTTCGTTATCTATGTCGAATTTTTTAAATAATTTCAAAGATAATTCGATTTTCTCATAGAAAAATTTCAAAGATAACTAAAAGATAATTGGAAAAAAATATCTCATCTTTTATTGGATAGATAAGATAATATCTCATCTTCATCTAAATTATTTTTATGATTTTTCACAAATAATTTATCTTTATCTAAATAAATTTCAAGTCCTTTTTTACAACACTGGTATTTAGATAGTAAACGAAAATTCAATGCTAGGTAAAAACTTCTTGAAAAGTGCTTGATAAACTTAATAAAATAAATACATTTTTGGATCTTTGCAAGTGCCCTATGATACACACGGAATAAGTTTTTTCTCAGTATTAGTGATATTTTTCTCGAATCTGTGCCATAGATTTTTTACCACTACAAAGAAGTTATTTCATGGAAACCAAAAGTTGGCTGTGTTGGTACGAAATGCGACAGTGACAGAATTTTTTTCTTTTTTATGTGATTTGTATCGGATTGTAGGTATTTCTTTCCGTGTGTGTTCATTGGAATTTCAAACTAATTGAGGAGCTGTCTATATTTCTATGGAAAGTGTTACTGAGTATGGATATGATTTTGCATGAGATTCGCTTGTAATTTTTTAAGGGAATGCGTAGATTTGTATCAATATCATCGTATCCTACCTATACCTTATTGAGTGATGTAAAGTAAATGTGATACCGTATATCCTTGCATCAACTAACACTGTAGCTATTGAACAAAGCAACGCAACCATGGCATGTGAGCCTGAATGTAACGCAAAGGTATGAGTCATGTCGTTTGATCATGATCATTCACATTCTAATTTACATCATGTAAGCGACGGTTGATCTGTGGTCAACTTTGGATCGACTTTGAACCGGATTGTGTTTTGTGCATGCAGCAAAGATGTGAAAATTTTTAAATTTGAACAGCCAGGTGCCATAGTAACACCACTCAACCCTTCGAGAGTGAAAAATATTTACTTTTTAAATTTTTACATTGAATTTGTAGTTTAAAGAAGGTGATGAAAGAATAAATGTAAACATCCGATATTTTCAATGTTTTTCATTCGATGTGAAACGCGAAATTAAACACACGTGCACAGGTGGAATTGTAATTCCATCAATTGTTTTGACATTGTTATCTTGAAAAATGTGTGCGATAATATTCTGTGGGCTTTAATAAGAATCTTCATTGCACGTGGATTGAATCATACAGTGTGCTGCCCACCGACGTGGCCACACTTGAAAAGTATATAAGAGGATGCGTTCGATTCGCATGTCCATCAAACAGTTCTTTCCAATTGATAGGTTCATAGTAAACTTTTAATATTTCGAAGCTAGAAAAATGCTGAGTCGAAGTTCTTTCACACTGCTGCTCATTGGCTTGATGGTATCCGAGGTGAGTCGACAATTTCAGTCGATTTTTTTCAAATTTTTCATGTTTGATACTTTTCGTGGACAATTTGTGATAATTTTTTCTGAAATAATTTAAAAAATGAAAAGCAGTGGCGTAACTAGGGGGGGAGGGGTTTGGGATTCAAACCCCCCAAAATCAAATCCCGTTGAAATTTTGCTCGATTGGTTTATTTCAACAAAAACAACAATACAAATTCATACTTGGTAAAATTTCGCATGATAAAATCAGAACACTTTCAATGTTTAGTTTCAAACCGAATACAAGCAAGTTTTTTTTAATAACAAATGAACGATACCGTTTTATCGTGTGCTGATTTTCGCTGTTTTTTATGCTTCGATCTCCCAAAGCAGATTGATTCAGAATTGTTTATTTTGACTAAAATTCAATTCCTTGGAAATCGTATATGTCGCCATAAATACGGCGTCATTACCAATTTCAGTTAATATAAACAAGAGCTTGGCTGTACTCATAGAATGCATGGGTTTGCAATTCATAACGAAGTGTATCAACAAAAGCCGAATAAAGGCTTGATTTTTTCATGATGCATATTCATTTTACCGTTTATTCCAAATATTTCGTAAACAAATAAGTGCGCGAAGAGAAAAGTATGGAGTGTGCACTGTGCACAGATTGGCACAGTAGCACAATAAAAATGAGTAATTAGAATCATTTATCAATCGACTTTCGTGAAGACCACTCGAAAAATGCTCTGAATCATTGCAATGAATCTGTGTTTCCGAATGTGTTCCAAGTATTGCAAATTTGTGCTTCTCTTCCATGTACAGTTGCAACTGCTGTGCGAACCTTCTCGACGCTCAAGCGTGTCAAACCATACTTGCGCAATGCGATAGGCGATGAAAGGTTGAATAGTTTGGCAAGTATAGCAATTCATAGGGACATAGAAGTAAATGCCGAAGAAATGATATATAAGTTCAATGAAAAAGATAGAACAATTTTATTGTGAAGATCTTGTCACTCAGTCGAATAATGATAATAATGTGATAGTGATTTAAATTATATTCATTTTGTTTTTTGATTCAATAAAAATATAACAAAAATACACACGTATATATATATATATAAATATTTTTATATCTGTGTGTATTTGGTTTACCTCCCGCTTAGTTTTTAATCAGCCACTGAAGAAGAGTGTCCTTTTTTCAAGTTCTCCAATTGAAAAAATTTTTCTATTCCAAAAAAATGTCCACCGGAAACTTTTATTCTATTAAAAACAGTCGAAAACTGTTATAAATACATTTATAATTAATCTCATCCGTTGTTCCCATTCCAAATGTATCACTTTGATTCTATTTCCATAGTTATTAATCGGGGATGTGAGCGGAGCACCACCCGGGAGGAACGGTAAGATTGAAGTTTCATTTATTTATCCAGTTTAACTCTTAAATTCCATATACAAAGCACCTTGTAACGAAGATATGGGAACCTCATTTATGCTAAACTTTTCATACATATTTTAGTAAACGAAAAAGACATAAATGGAGAGACAGCTCTGCATAGAGCTGCTTCAGCTGGTAATTTTGGACATTTTTTTTAAAGAATGTTTTGTTCAATCCGTTTCATTGATCTATGAATATTCTTCAAATTCTTTCAGGCAAAGTGAAGGAAGCTGAAAACCTCATCGCTAAAGGAGCCGACCCTAATATTGGAAATAATTTTAATGAGACAGCTCTGCATTATGCCGCTATGAAAGGTAACGTTGAATACTAACTGTTATTGAATAAAAGATTGACCTGATTTTATCCCATCGATCGGTGCTATTGTTCAGATCACAAGATTGTCGCCGAACTTCTCACCAGCAAAGGAGCCAATCTTGATAGTGAGACTAATATGAAAGACACACCTCTTCATTATGCTGCTAGAAATGGTAATGTTGAATACTTGTTTTCATTAAATAAAAAATTGATTTGATCTCTTCCATCGATCTGAATTATTTTTCAGGTCACAAGAGCGTCACTGAAGTTCTCAGCCGTAAAGCGAACGATCTTGATATTAAAAATAATTTTAATCAGACACCTCTTCATTTGGCAGCTATTAATGGTGAGGTTGACTAAATAAGATATCCCGCCGATCTCTTTCATTGATCCGTATTATTTTAGGTCACGGAGGTGTCGTTGATGTGCTTCTCAAGAATGGAGCTAACGCTGATATTGGAGATGAACAGAATACCACAGCTCTTCATTTAGCTGCATACGATGGTAATGTTAAATGCTTGTTCTTATTAAAGAAACGATTGGTTTGATCTCTTTCATCAATCTGAATTATTTTTCCAGGTCACAAAAATGTCGCCGAGGTTCTCCTCAACAAAGGCGCCAATATGGATGTCATGACTAATTTGAATCAGACACCTCTTCATATGGCAGCTATGAATGGTAGGGTTGACTAAATAAGATATCCCGCCGATCTCTTTCATTGATCCGTATTATTTTAGGTCACGGAGGTGTCGCTGATGTGCTTCTCAAGAATGGAGCTAACGCTGATATTGGAGATGATCAGAATACCACAGCTCTTCATTTAGCTGCATTAGAAGGTAATGTTGAATGCTTTTTCTTATTAAAGAAACGATTGATTTGATCTCTTTCATCAATCTGAATTTTTTTTCCAGGTCACAAAAATGTCGCTGAGGTTCTCCTCAACAAAGGCGCCAATATGGATATCATGACTAATTTGAATAATACACCTCTTCATTATGCTGCTGAGAATGGTAATGTTGAATAGTTATTTTCACAAAATAAAGAATCGGTTTGATCTTTTTCATCGATCGCAAGAATGTTGCTGAATTTCTCATCAAAAAAGGAGCCAAAGTTGATATTAGAAATGCTTCGAATCTAACACCTCGTCAGTTAGCTGTTAACCATGGTACTGCTGACTAACTAAAATACCGCTTTGATCTTTTTCATTGATCTGTATTATTTTTCAGGTCACAATAATGTCGCCAAACTTTTTATCGGTAAAGGAAACCGAATTAATATTGAAGAACTATTGGAATAGATTCAATATGCTGCCAACAATAGTAATGTAATGTTGAATATTTTACTTTTCCGTACACTTTGTTAAGGGAATTGAAATGGAAAGATTTTTTCAATCTACGATTAAATTTTAAATAAAACACCTTAAAGTGACTTTGCTTTTTCAAATTTCAAACATAAATCAATATGAATATTTATTTATAAGCGAACCATCATTTCGACATTTGTCATCCTCAGCGCGTATCAAATTACACTGGACTCAGCTCTCTGTTTGCGATTGTGAGTGAGCGAAAAAAGAAGAAAAGTATACACAGAAAGCAAAACATGTAACAATGTGTTGCGGTGCGAGCGCACGACAAAAAATTACAAAAACTAAAACAATAAAACTCGGTGTAACCGAAACAGCTACTTGAAGTACACCACAGGCCATAAGTTTGGATACCCCTATGAATGAATTTGGCCCAAAATTTTAAAATTTCAAACCGCTTGTCCAATTTCAACATGCTATACGTCGTTGGAAAGGTCTCGGAGAGTACGTATCATTTTTGGTATTAAACATCAAAATCGGCCAGCTTTTGGCCAAGATATGGCTGATTGAAGATTTCGGCCAAAAATTACAAACGGCCATATTTTGGCCAAACGCCGGCCGATTTTGATGTTTAATACCAAAAATCACATCTACTTTTCAAGACCTTTCCAATGGCGTATATAACTTTATAATCCGATGGCCCGTTTAAGACTTTGATTTTGGCTCCCACAGCTCAAAGGCCAAAAGATGGCCATAGGCCGGCCAAATGTTATCTTCCAAAACTTCCATTCGGTCAGAATTTCGATATATTTTCATATCCAATACTAAATTTCAAGTGAAAATGTTCAAAAAACGTAGAATCAAACGTTTCATAGGGGTATCCAAACTTATGGCCTGTGGTGTATATTTCAATCGATCTGAACAGTGGTGACTTCCATCGTGTTCATTGCGATGCTTCTGTTTAAATACATATAGATGCTTTCGTATGCGTCGAAATCTAACAATTATCAACCCAAATACATCCGATTCCAGGCATATATCCAATTTTGAATACGGGGATAGATTTAACCGTAGAAGTAACCGTCATACAACCATTTCACACGAAATCAATCAAAATTCACATGAGGTTCTCAGAATCGGCTGAAATTTTGCATGGAAGTTGGGTTTGGGCAAAAACTCAGAAAGCCAAAATATTTCTCCCGGGTCTGCCTCTGGAGACCCTGTATGGATAGTGCAAAAATTGAAATTGCGTTTTGGTTTTTGTCATTAGATAATATGGGGTTCAAAGATTGCTCAGCCACTATTTGATTCACAATTCAAATACAAATGAGCTAAAACTTCCTCCAAGTCCCGGCGAATCACAACGACATCGTCCAGTGTTATCAAAAACTCCATTGCCTTTCAGTCATTTTGTCCCATTTTCACTTTGTCTTGTACATGGATTGGGTCGATTGCCACGCATTTTTGATTCACGCACATTTTTCCATCGCTACATTTCGATTTATCTGGTGCAAGTCCGGATCAACGCCGTTGATTGACACCGGGTGTCCAAACACAAATCAACGTTTGCCGTTCCACACGGAAGGTTGTTGCCAGCAGACAATATGTACAGGACTGTCCAAATCGGGTGCCACTATGCCACTTGTGGCACCTGCGCTGCTACATAGTGGCACCTTGGCACCGAGAACAGATTTTTTATTTTTTTCCTATTAAATATATTATTCTTCATTCTTTCCGGCATGAAACGATTTCGGATCATAACAAACGCACACTACACTCGATTCAACTAACAAATTCTCGTTAAAAATGAAATAATCAGTTTATATATACAAAGCGCGCCAACGATTATTGTTTAGACTGCGCTGTGTTGCTACTGACACGCGAAGAATCTTGTTTGGTCATGAATTGTGTTAGTTTGACTTTTGTTTGTAAATTTTTTTAAATGTTTAATTGCTTATTCAAAGTGACTTGATTTTGCAATCAATGCAATTTTAATTCATATGGTCAGAATGAATCATTCGTTATACTTATTTCGAGCACCGAAACACTTTGATAAAAAATATTCAATCATTTGAGTTGAGACGGTGCACTGTGAACGATCGAAAATGGAAAAATACTTTCTAAGAAAACGAAAGCCAGAAACTGAATCAAATTATGATTCTAATAGTAGTGATAAACTTCCAGCTCCGCAAAATTCAACGGAATCATCATCAGAAAGTGCAACAGCATCAGCGACAGAAAGTGCTACAGGATCAACGGCAAAACATCTAGTAGCTCAAGCGTCAACATCAACACAAAAAGTGAATAGAAAATTCAATGTGGAATGGGAAAATCTTTTCTTCGCTACGGAACAAAAGGGCAAAACAATTTGTTTGATATGTCGACTTGAAGCGTCATTTTGATAATAACCATATTGAATACGATACCAAGTTTCCATTATCTTCCGATAAGCGAGCCAATGAAATTGTACGGCTAAAAACTGGATTTGGATCCGAGCAGAAAGTGGTCAAACAGTTTTTAGATTCAAGTGAAATCGTTGCACGTGCTTCTTATGAATTGCATTCGAAATTGCAAAGCACGGAAAATCGTAATCGGACGGCGAATTTTCTAAAAGTTTGTTACATTGTGGATGGCAGAATAGAAGAAAATATTCTCACCTTGGAGCCACTCACGGAACGAACTAAAGCGGTTGATATTTTCAACACATTCAAAGCTATCGAAAAACTATTCAATTAGGATTTGAAGAAACTCGTTTCGGTCTGTCGCGGTGGTGCGCCTGCAATGATTGGTGTTTATGGTGGTTTTGTCGCCTTGCTGAAAAAGTACGTTGCTGAGAGAATTGAGAATCATAAACTCATTGCATACCACTGCATCATTCACCAAGAAAATTTGTGCGCCGAAATCGTGGAAAATGATTGCTCTGTTTTGACTACAGTCACCTGTATAACTAAGTAAGTGAATAGCTGCAAATGGATTTTTATTTGTTGTCCCTTCTTTCTTATTTTTCGTACTGATAAATACGAAGCGCGACACTATATGGGAATTTGCATGAAAACTAAACACACACGCGCCCTCTTTTTGGACATTTTATCATTGAAACCCAAGTAATACATGCAAACCAATGGCAACACATATAATACGACCATTCCACACCAAGTGGGACAAAAATTGCAAGTGACCTCTGCGATTTCGCTCAAACTTGGTATATAAACTTCTTATGGCCAAAAACTCGCAAAGCCAAAAAATTAGGGTGACCTTCCCCACCTGATGAAAAGTTAGGGTGACCCAAATATTGAAAAAAATGGAAAATGGCACTTTTTGACATTTTTACACTAGAAAAGTGTGGTACAAACTTTCAAAACTATATGCATGGTTGGATAGATAATCGATGGGGCTTCAAAAAAGTCCACTACGACAACCCCATCCGGGCTCATTCAAGCTCTGAAAAGTGGGTTCAAAGTATAAAAATGGCAAACTCTTTTTTGACGTGAAATTTTTTTTCGAATTTTTGGACTTAAAACTCGGCCCACCTCAAATTCTTGAGTTTTTCGATATTCCCCAACTATCCGCCAACTCATATTTTATGAGAAAAAAATTCGGTGTTTTCACCATTTACCATTTTTTCATGGTTTTTCGACTACTTATTTTTTTT
>NW_022599969.1:0-3328 GCF_009176505.1 Sitodiplosis mosellana | reverse complement strand
TTGAGGTATATTTTTCGAATCCGGTCGGCACTTTTTTTTTGTGGACAACTTTTTTTTTGGACCAGTCTACTTCTCATACAAAATTGTCGAAGTTTTAGTTAAAGTGACCGATTTTTCACTTTATTTTTATTATTTTATTTTCACTACCTTCATTTCAGGAAAATTCACAAAAAATAACCAAAAGTACCTACGGACAACGCAGGCCAACGGTACGGAAAAGTTCGGGATTACAATGTAATTCTTTTCATTTGCATAAAATTTATTACTCTCTCCATAATCTATTTCTTTTAAAATATTCATTAATTCTCTGTTTAACAGTATTTGTACTCGTGTTAAAATCAATCAAAAAAGTATCACAGACTGGCGCCACAATTGAATGCATTTATACAAAATATTATTATATGGCACGAACACATCGAGAATTTAGAATGGAATCAAAAAATATATTGAATTTTACTTTTCCGTACACAACGTGTCAAGGGAAACTATAGGAATTGGTCCCGAAAACTTTTTTTGCAAAATTGGTTTAGATTAATGTTACCATGTCATTTTGATGAAAAATCAGTACTCGCATCTTTAGACAAAAAATCAGTACAAAATCAGTACATACCGCTAACAAAATTCAGTACCAAAACTTCAAAATTCCAAAAAATCAGTACGAAACAGTACTAAATCAGTACGAAGCTTAAAAAATCAGTACTCAGTGAAAATCAGTACCGAACAAAATTTTTTGACAAAAATCAGTACACATGGTAACATTAGTTTAGATCATCATAAAAACTCATGAAACGCGTAGAAAACCACTTTTTGAGACACTTTTCCGTTCGTGTGCCGTCGTTGTCGTCGTTGTCGTTGTCGTTGTCGTTGTCGTTGTCGTTGTCGTTGGTGTTTGTTAACACGATAACTCAAAAAATAATTGAGATAATCAAAATCTGGAAATGCTAAAAGTTTTGTATCTGAAAAACTTAGTTTAAGTTCGAAGGTGAGCCATTTTCAATTTGATCCTGGGGTACTTGCCCTAAGAAAAACCTCAAAAAATTGACACTTTTGTATGGGAGGTACCCGTAAATCGACTCCAATTGGCTTCAAACTTTCTGGGAATTCATTTTTTGGGAGAAAATTAAGATTCTGAAAGTTTGAAACCAATCGGAATCGATTTACGGGTACCTCCCAAACAAATTTTTTGAAATTTTGACTATAATTACCGATTTTTGGACAATTTTGTATGGGAGGTACCCGTTAATCGATTCTGATCGGCTTCAAACTTTCTGAGGTTTCATTTTTTGGAGAAAAAAATAAGATTCTGAAAGTTTTATGTTGATCGCATTTGCAGAAGTTTGATTTTTTGTCCTCAATTTGTCGAAATTTTCTTGGAAAAAATTGAGGGCCAAAAACCAAACTTCTGCAAATGCGATCAACATGAAACTTTCAGAATCTTATTTTTTCTCCAAAAAATGAAACCTCAGGAAGTTTAAAGTCAATGAGAATCGGTTTACTGGTACCTCTTATACAAAATTGACGAAGTTTTAGTGAAAGTGACCAATTTTTCACTTTATTTTCATTATTATATTTTCACTGCCTTTATTTCAAGAAAAGTCACAAAAAATAACCAAAAGTACCTACGGACGCAGGCCAACGGTACGAAAAAGTTCGGGATTACCAATGTAATTCTTTTTATTTTTAAACAAATTCACATTTTTTAAAGTAAAATTCGGTTGGTCAAGCATTTTCCGATTTTCGTCAAACATTCTCCGATTTTCGTCGAACATTTTCCGATTTTCGTCAAACATTTTCCCATTTTGATCAGACACTTTCCCATTTTGGTCAAGCAAAATCAATTTAACCATTCGTGAAATTTTAATGGACTATGTGCAAAAAATCGACCAGAATCGGATCTCAGGAATCATTCAATCGATTTTGATGAATAGGGTACCAAAATTTATGGAAAAGTCCCACCTTTTTGATAAGGCATATGCTCATATAGATTTCTGACAAAATTAAGTATTTCAGCCCATTTATGTTCAAAGGCGTACTCAAAATTCGCCAACTTATATAACTTTCTTATTTGCACGTCCTCTGAACAAACTAATGATGCAGTTGTTTGTATTTCGGTCCTCTAAAATCGTGCATTCCCCAAACCGTACAGCCATCACCAAAAATTGTTGTACTGTGTAGCTTCAAAGCTATAGAAATAATAGTATGAACTAGTATGAATAGTATAGACCGGCCAAATTTGGGTCGGAGAATTTGAATTGAAAACAATTCAAATATGTAATTTGATATTTATACATATATTGTTTACGGTGCACCGTTTTGTCCAAAATGTGAAGTTCAGAACTACAAGCATATTGAAAATATTCTGTGATTTATTTTAAAAGTTTATAATCTCATAGAGATCTATTATCTCATGACCCAGTGTCATTTTAAATAATACAAACTATAAATTTTCAAATTAGAACTAAGCGAAGGAAAACACACAGAAAAGCAAATTGGTAAAAGGCAAGTGTCGCCGGGAAAGACTAATGCGGATTTTGGGATAAAATTTAAAGGGCCAGCATATCCGCTAGGTATCATTTCAGTCGGTTGATGTTGAACGAAAAATCAAGTTCGAAGTGCTACCAGCGCCATAAACAAAACCGTTATGAATCTGATTTTTTTTTCGATACAAAATAATCTAAAAATTTCTTCTATTAAAAAAAAGTTAGAATCAAATTGCAAATTCTGTTTCTCAACGCACAGTAGACTGCTTCAAAAAAAAAGTTATCCCTCATCTGAAAAGTCCGACCAGTTTCGAAAAATATACCTCCATATGGTATATACCAACATGCCCCATATCAAAATTTTCATTACAGCGTTTTCGGAAGCCAATTCATATCGCAAAATTTCGACCCAAATCATTTTTCCAGCCAATTTTCGGCAAAAACTGATGATGGGGTTTTGTCTGGCTTGTCACTATCTATAACTTTTGCCAAGACATCAGCCCTTGAAAAGGCATTCTGGGCCAGTTACACTGTAAAATGACCGAGAAAATTGCAATTTTTCGGCATTTTTTACATTTTTTGCTCTACGAGTCACCCAGGCGGTGGACTATTGTTCGGTTTTCGACTTGTGTCGTGTAGCCAGAACCTGTACAAACATTTTGGTACTTGTCAGATTGCAATTTGGATGGAATTTGGCGACAATTGATTCACACATATAAGACAAATTTCAGGCCAAAATGAGCAAATCACAAACATGAGCTTCGGTTTGACAGGTAAAAGCAAATGATTTCTACCTTTTCTGCCTTTGAACATCTAGTATGGTCCTTTACGAACATTTTGGGTACTTA
>NW_022599968.1:0-4717 GCF_009176505.1 Sitodiplosis mosellana | reverse complement strand
TTCATATGAGCTTTATAAACTTCCAACGGTGAATCTGGTCTTATGTAGACTTGTGCCAGTATCAAGTCTTACGACGGTTCCCACTCTTTTTGTCTCCTGGTACCATTTCATTCGGAAGATCAGCATTCCTTTTGTTGGAGACATTCACAAATTCAAAAAACTTTGTGGGTCTTCGTTGATAAGTTGCTCCATTTCAAGTTTGTAATTTTTATAAGCCAAACGTGTGCTCTTTTTGTACTCTTTTCTTAGTTCAGCGTGTTCTTTCTTTGCATGCTTTCTAGCTTCAACAGTACGCCTGGATCTCATGAATTTGTACTTTGTATTGAGTCTATTTTTCATGTTAACGAGGTCATGACTAAACCATTTCGGGTGACTCGAAATCTTCCTCCTTTTCACGTCAACATTCGATGATATCACTGAATCCATCAGTTCATAAAAATTGGTGATTTTAGAGTTCAAGTCGTGGCCAGAAAAAACGTGCATCCAGTCGACGTTATCAAGAATCTCATTTATATTATTGGGTCAATTCGAAAGTTTCCGCCGTTTTTTTTGCCTAAAAATACATTTATTGCAAAATAAATTGAAAATGTACATTAACCAATGTATTCGCCATCGTTAGCTATGACTTCCCGCCATCTTTCTGGCAGCTTGTGGATTCCTCGTCTGAAGAAGTCCTCGTCTTTTGAGGTTATGTAGTCATCAACCCATTTTCGCACTTCTTCCTCATTTTGAAAGCGTACTTCAGACAGGGCAATCTGCATCGATCGAAATAGATAGTAGTCGCAAGGAGCAAGGTCTGGAGAGTACGCGGGCTGATCAAGCCGATCCCAACCGAGCTGCTCTACCTTATTTTTAACGATTGTTGCACGATGTGGCTTAGCGTTGTCATCGTGGAACAAAACTTTGTGGTGTTTTCGGGCTATTAATGGCCGTTTTTCATCCAATGCATGAGCCAAATCATTCAATTGGCGTCGATAGCGTTCCTTATTAATCGTTTGATCTGGTTTTAGCAGCTCATAATACACGACTCCTTTCAAATCCCACCAGATGCACAGCATAACCTTATCGCAATGAATATCTCGTTTTGGCTGGGATGGCGCCGGTTGGCCGGGATCAATATACGCTGCTTTACGCTTGGGGTTTTCGTAATAAACCCACTTTTCATCGCCGGTAACAATTCGATATAAAAAACTGTGTTTTTGTGCTCTGCAAGATGTTTTTTGCATGTGACGATCCGTGCTATGCGCTGCTCTTCAGACAGTTGATGTGGAACTCACTTTCCCAGCTTGCGAATCTTTCCCATTGCATGCAAACGTCTGAAAATGGTTACTTGGTCTACGTTCAACTCCAATGCAAGTTCTTTTTGCGTTTGGGTTGGGTCTTCATCCAATAATGCTTGCAAATCGACATCTTCAATCGCTTCTGGCCGACCTGAACGTTCTTTGTCTTTCAAGTCAAAATCACCACTTTTGAATCGATGAAACCATTCTCTGCAGCTTCGTTCCGATGGAGCTTGCTCGTCATAAGTATCTGACAGCATTCGATGAGCTTCAGCGGCAGTTTTCTTCGAATCAAATAAGAAAAGAAGGGCCCCTCGAAAAAACACCTTATCACGATCCATTTTCAATCGATTCAAAAACAATGACGCAGAACGAAAAAGCGAATCTCGACGAATCTTTCTGCTCTGAGTTAGATTGCTAAATGTCACATCTACAAAATGCAATTGGATTCACTTGTCAAGCTACGCTCAGTTACAAGTGGCGACATTTAAATGTCAGCGGCGGAAACTTTCGAATTGACCCAATATTGTAGTTGGCATTTGCGAAATCACGATAACTAAAATCAATAGTTGACTTGCCATTGTTAAATTCAACATCGCCAATGGTAATTGCATATGATCGATGATGTGACTCCTTGTTCAATAGGTGATGGGTGTTTTCTGAGCAGCTCACGGTCTCTGTACAATTTGTCCACACCAAGTCTAACATCGCACCGTTTTTATTTCCAACTTTGTTTACTTGAACAAGTCCCATTTCATGCATGGAGTCCAAGACAGTGATTTCCTTTTCCAAGGATGCATTCAGTGGGATGGCAATGTCACAATCTTCCTTTTCGTCTGTATACCATTCCAAGTTGGATAAATTAAAATCACCAAAATATCCTCGGACTTCAATTTTTCTGCTACCTCACGAATTGCATTCATATTCGCTTCATAAACCGCGACAGGAGAATCAGGACGTATGTACAATTCAATTAGAAAAACATTCCTATCTTTCAATGGCAGGATAACGCAAACTTGTTCAGCGCCATACTGCTCACCTGTGCTGACCAGTTCAGATTTCATTGTCCTATCAAAAGCAATCAGTACACCTCCACCCCTTGTTTTAATTTTCCTTTGTTTTGATTCAGTTTCAATCGAGCGGTCACAGCGATACACATTAAAATTTGGAGGAAAAACTTCTGAAGAATCAATTGTGCCGTCAAGGCGAGTCTCGCAAAGCATAAATATTGCAGAATCCGAAGCGATTATGTCAGCGTTAAATTCAGCAAGTCTGGATCTCACTCCATTGATGTGTGTATCTTTTCCTTCAGTTTATGTAAATGTGTGCGGTGAAATGAATTATTGTTCAAAAATTTTGTATGGGAGGTACCCGTTAATCGATTCTGATTGGCTTCAAACTCTTATTTTTCTCCCAAAAAATGAAATTCCAGTAAATTTGAAGCCAATCGGAGTCGATTTACAGGTACCTCCCATACAAAAGTTACAATTCTTACACGTTTAAGTTAGGCTATATTGGACCGTTTACATTTCGGCTACCTATGCATTTCCATGTATTGGTTAGGTTATCTTGTGTCAATGCTTTTTAAACCAAATTGTTATACCAATCGAGAAAGACTATTACAACTATTTATTGTATAAAATTACCATATATTGTACAAACACAAAAAGATCAGGTTTTTCACGACTCTTGGAGTCGTTTCCTGCAAACCAAAATATTCAGCCAGTTTTTGGCGGTGTGAAATAAATGAAATGAAATGAAATTTTCTGAGGTTTTTCTTTATTATTATTATTCTGCACCATACAGCGTATCTTCGCCAGAGGTGGTTTATTTGATATAAATATTCTTTTGTGTATTTACATTATATTACATTAATTTAGTTGCTATATTTGCATAAAATTTATCACTCTCTCCATAGTCTATTTCTTTTAAAATATTCATTAATTCTCTGTTTAACAGTATTTGTACTCGTATTAAAATCAATTAAATAAGTATCACAGACTGGAGTAGGAACATTATGATAATTCTTATTTTCTTTATGAATTAAAGGTGGCTTAATTGGCACAAATTTGTTATAAAAATCATTGTACGTAGACAGCATATGAATCATATGATATGATTGATTGGTTCAAATCTGGAGTAATCACGGGGTCTAACTGGTAGAGATAGGAATGCTGTGTCTCTCGTCCAATGCCGTGGTGTTCTAATGTTGATTTCGTTCATAATGTGTCTCGATGATGTATACCCGCATGACACATTATGTACCATTGTGATTTGAGCTATCTTTCTTCGTTCCGCAAGCGTAATTATTTGCAATTCCAGCGATCGACATTCGTATGGTGGCAACTTAAATCCATGCGACCATTTCATTTTACGCAGTGCAAATAGTAAAAATTGCTTTTGGACGGATTCAACTCGAGCAATCTTTTCAGCGGTGTATGGGCTCCAAATGTGTGAGCCATATTCGATAATCGGTAATACAAATGTGAAAAATAATTTCTTAACTGTCCACGGGTCCTCGAAATCTCTCCCAAAATGTTTGATCCATGCCAATCTTGACTTTGCTTTGGCGGTAATGAATTCAATGTGTGCGTTGAAATTCATGTTTACATCCAAAATGACGCCCAGATCCTTCATCACTTCAACACGGTCAATTTTTTCGTTGTCAATCGTGTATTCAAACTTAAATTCCAGCTGTTCTCGGTGGTGTGATATGAATTTAGACTTCTTGACATTCAATTTCAGCTGATTAATTTGGAAGTATTTCACAATCCTATTCAGATCGGCTTGTAAGGCTAAGCACGACACTGCGCCTTCTTGAGAGTTCTCATATAAATGAGCCCAGAAGCGCCAACTGGTGCAAGAACATGTAATAGAACCGTTGTATACCAATGTATTCAGACGCTTACACGTTGGGTATACTGTTATTGACTGTTTTGAATAGTAGTTCTTTCACATAAAAACATAAAAATCTGCTCGCATTACACTGATATCTCTCTTATTCCATTGATATTTTTTCCAAAAGAGAAAAAAAAAATATTTCAAGCCTCAATTGCACAGCATATCACTATTAGAATCATTGTGTCAACATGAATCAACCAATAAACAAACCAAAACAAACACAAATCACACAATGAAATACCACATTTGTATAAATATAGCAATCACTTGAAGAGAAAAACTCAAAAAAACATGTTTCAATAAAAAACAATATTCTAATATTTTAGAAAATATAAAATTAAATGAAATTTTTGTGTTTTCACGTGTTTTCATCAACATGAATAACTGCGACAAATGTCACTTCATGTTGTCATTGAAACAATCGGAACGTGGAACGTCAACAAATGAACTGACATTTGTCCGCAATTCTTTAGTTACTCTTGTGTTGACAAAACACGCAAAAACACGAGAAAAATGTTTGATTTTACGTTTTAAAA
>NW_022599967.1:0-2561 GCF_009176505.1 Sitodiplosis mosellana | reverse complement strand
TCGAGTCTAGACAGTCGTTGATCGTAGCTCGAAATCGTGTAGTTGTTAACTGCATTCTGATATTCTCTCAACGCAAACATTGTAAATTGAATGAGAATACTTTCGATTTTTCCTTTGTGGCATTCATAGAACGGGAGCCAAACCACACTGCAATACTCCAGTAGCGATTGAACTAAAGCATAGTAGAGTGACTTGAGTGTGCAAATATCTCTGAAGTCGTAGCAAAATCGCTTGATGAAACCCAGAGTTGACGCTGCTTTAGCAGTGATGGCGTTAATGTGTTCGATAAAGTTCAGTTTTGAGTCAATGAGTACACCGAGATCCCTCTGTTCGCTGACTCTACAAAATTCATGGGCACCATAAAAGTATTTACCAATTACGATGTTCACAGTCTGACGATTTGAGATTGACATGATTGCACATTTATCAAGGTTGAGGTGTAGATCGTTTTCAATACACCATATTTTGAGTTTGTCTATTGCCGATTGAAGTTTGTTGATGTCATCAGGTGAATTAATAATTGTTGCAATTTTGAGATCATCAGCAAATAGTGAAATGAAAACGTCAGGGCCTAGTTTCGTCGCTATATCATTAATGAACAGCAAAAACAATGTCGGTCCTATGTGGCTTCCTTGTGGAACTCCGGAGTTAACTACAAAATCGTCAGAATGTTGATGTTCGTATAACACAAATTGTCGTCTATCGGTGATGTACGATTCGATCCAGTTGACAAGATTTAGCGGAAGGTTGAATTTCTTAAGTTTCGATATCAAAATGCGATGATTCACCCGATCAAAGGCTTTGCTGAAGTCGGTATAGAGCACATCAACTTGACCATGGTTCTTAATCACGTAGTGAGTGAATTCCATGAGATTCGTTGCCGTTGAGCGATGTTTCATAAATCCGTGTTGCTGCGGAATTATTTGAGTGTCGACCAATTTGATGAGTTTGATGTTCACCAGTTTTTCGAAGAATTTAGCAATGGTAGGCAACTTAGCAATGCAACGGTAATTCTCAATGTTCGATTTTGCGCCCTTCTTGAAGACAGGACTGACACTGTATCGTTTCCAAGCGGTGGGGAACGCTGATAATGCAAGTGATTCGTTGAAAATAATCGATAGTGGTTTGTAGAGTAATGCCGAGCAATTTCGAAGTAGCAAAGGGTGAATACCATCCGGTCCAATTCCTTTAGTTGTGTCGATTTTCATGAGCTCATCAAAAACAAAATGCTCGTCAAGATCAAATAAAACGTTCGTTGTAATGTGACGGTCATTCATTTGATTGTCGTTGATATTTCGACGCGATGAATCATGGAAGTTCGTGCTGAAGAATTCGGCAAATAATTTCGACTGCTCATGTGTGTTTGTTGTTTCTTTTTCACCATAACGAAGGAGTTTGGGTGTATTTGCATTTTTTCTCTTTGAATTAACAAATTGCCAAAATGATGCTGGATTTGTGCTCAAAGACGATGACATTTTCTTGACGTAGTCATTGTACAGTTGAGTATTTAATGAGTTAAATTCGGCAAGAGCATTACGGTAGTCGATGCTGTCACCTGATCTGATCCATTCCTTATTTCGTTTATTCTTCAATCGGCGTAGTTCTTTGGTTTTCCATGGACAGTTTGCATCAAATCTGTTGACTGATTTAGGTACAAACTGATTAATGGCTTCATGAATCACGTTATTCAAGAATGAGACTTTTTCATCCAGCGATTTCGATTGAAAGTGCATCTCAATGTTGACACTATCAAGGAATCGGTTGATCGAGACATAATCAGCTTTTTTGAAATTGAACGTTGAGTTCGGAGTCGTTGACGTACTGGGCAGATGCCATTCGAATGATATTGAAATGGGCAAATGATAATTGTCAATGTCGATCAGCGGTGAAGGATTTGAGATCTCAAGACTGGTTGAATCGTTGGTGAATACCAAATCAAGCAGGTTATTTCCTGGATTCCGAATATAGTTGACTTGCTGCAACCCGAGATTTAGAACATCGTCGATGAAATCAGCTGCGAATTTTGGTGCAATAAATGCTGGTAGAAGTACATTCGTCTCGGTTTCATCCGGAACCCAATTTGAATTTGGAATGTTGAAATCGCCAGTCAGTATAATTGTGTCCTTTTGGTTTGACATGTCGTACAGAGCGCGTATTGCGCGAAAGTGAGCGATGTAAACATTTTCATCCGAGCGTGGTGGAATGTATGCGTTGTAAATGAACACATTGGAGTTGTTCGCTGTTTGAATTTTCACACATACACATTCGATGTTGGCTGTACCAGTCAATACGATGTCATTGCAAATGAGATGAGAGCGAACTGCAATTAGCACTCCGCCACCTCTTTCGTAAATTGAATTTGTTTCACAGCGGTCCTTTCTGAACACATTGTATGTTTCATCGAAATATTCAGAAGAATTATGGCCACTGGTAAGCCATGTCTCCGTCAGCGAAATGATGGTATATTCAGTAGCTGATGAATTGCAGTAGAATTTTTTCGATTTGGAGCGGAGACCACGAACGTTTTGAATGTACATGCTGGCTGATGACAGTACTGAGTT
>NW_022599966.1:0-9671 GCF_009176505.1 Sitodiplosis mosellana | reverse complement strand
CGAACAAATGTCAGTTCATTTGTTGACGTTCCACGTTCCGATTGTTTCAATGACAACATGAAGTGACATTTGTCGCAGTTATTCATGTTGATGAAAACACGTGAAAACACAAAAATTTCATTTAATTTTATATTTTCTAAAATATTAGAATATTGTTTTTTATTGAAACATTTTTTTTGAGTTTTTCTCTTCAAGTGATTGCTATATTTATACAAACGTGGTATTTCATTGTGTGGTTTGTGTTTGTTTTGGTTTGTTTATTGGCTGATTCATGTTGACACAATGATTCTAATAGTGATATGCTGTGCAATTGAGGCTTGAAATATTTTTTTTCTCCTTTGGAAAAAATATCAATGGAATAAGAGAGATATCAGTGTAATGCAAGCAGATTTTAATGTTTTTATGTGAAAGAACTACTATTCAAAACAGGCAATAACAGTATACCCAACGTGTAAGCTTTTAATACTATTGGTATACAACGGTTCTATTACATGTTCTTGCACCAGTTGGCGCTTCTGGGCTCATTTATATGAGAACTGTCAAGAAGGCGCAGTGTCGATTTTTTTATTTTTGTTTCACTTATATGTGTTGTGAATAGAAGTTGCGTTTTCATTCTCGGACATTCATATATTTATTTAATCAGAAAATATTGTTTGTTATTGTTGTTCACTATAACATGTGTGTCTGTTCGTTGACAGTCATTGACAGTTCTCCCACGAAGTGAATACTTAACCTAAGTCAGCAGTGATAATACTTTAGAGCACGTGGACTTTTGAGTAGAATATCAACCTCAACAAAAAACATTTCCAGAATTTATTCGAAAATTCATTGATTTCATAAAATCAAAAAATAAACATGTCAAATAGAAAACGAAATTGATAAAACAATCACTGGCAAAAGTTATTTTAATTTTAACTGAAACAGATGAAATTTCATTTCGTCAATCGATGGGATGTGTGCATTTTAGGAGTATTATTATTATTATTATTATTCTGCACCATATAGCGTTTCTTCGCCAGAGGTGGTTTATTTGTAAAAATATAAAAAACAAGTTATATTTACAATTTCACAATTTTTCAATTTTTCAATCTCTCCAAATTCTGTTTCTCTTAAAATATTCATTTATTCTATGCCTAACAGTATCTGTACTTGTATTGAAATCAATTAAATAAGTATCACAGACTGGAATTGTACTAATGTTAAATTCATCTGAAATATTTGGTGGTTTTATAGGTACACAGTATTTATAAAATTTATTGTATGTAATGAGCATATAGTTGATGGGCTCAAACTTGGTGTAATCACTGTTACGCGTTGGTAACGATAGGAAATCTGATTCTCTTGTCCAACGTTTTGGTGTTCTAATGTATATACTGTTCAGAATCTGCTTCGATGATGTATGTCCACATATCACATTGTGAATTGTTGAAATTTGTGCAATTTTTCTTCGTTCTTCGAGCGTAGTCATTTGCAATTCCAGCAATCGACATTCATATGGTGGTTTTTTGAACTTGTGTGGCCATTTTATTTTTCTTAGTGCATATAGTAGAAATTGCTTTTGAATTGATTCGATTCTGGCAATTTTCTCGTCAGTATATGGGCACCATATTTGTGATCCGTATTCAATAATCGGTAATACGAATGTGAAAAAGAGTCTCTTTATGGTCCAAGGATCATTGAACTCTCTTCCGAAGCGTTTGATCCATGCTAGTCTTGACTTAGCTTTGGCAGTTATGTATTCGATGTGTGGTGTAAAATTCAATTTTTCATCCAAAACCACTCCGAGGTCCTTTATTATTTTGACTCTCTCAATCGGAACGCCTCCGATGGAGTATACATAAGCAAACTTCAATTTTCCACGATGATATGACACAAGTTTCGTTTTGTTGACGTTCAATGCCATACGGTTTCGTTTGAAGTACTCAACAATTCTGTTTAGATCTTCTTGCAGTGCTATACAATCCTCAATTCGATTTATTTGCATCGAAAAGCGTGTGTCATCGGCAAATGATTGTAGATTCGAATTGACCAAGTAGTGTGGTAAATCAATGATGAACAAGATGAACAATGTCGCGCCGATCGGATATCCTTGACCAGTTCCCGATGTTACTTTTAAAGGATTAGACATGATTTCATTTAATTTTACAATTTGTTCACGCTTACTGAGGTATGATTTGATCCAATTTAGCAGCTGTTCATTCAGTCCCATAATTTTCAGCTTATGTATGAGCAGGTTTATGTCAACTGAGTCAAAAGCCTTTGCAAGTAATGAAAATTGTTCATTGAAATTAAATGTTGAACTTATTATAGGATAATAAATGTTTCATTGTTGATTCCAAACCGCAAATATAAATGAGTGTAAGTGTCATAGATTTTGAAATCTGCTAGTAAAAAAATATTTTAAAAAACACACATTAAAATTAGCTAATAAAACAACAATTATGTTGCAATCGAAAATTTGTGTACTCAGTGCGTATCACCTCGACTACGTGACAGCAGTCACAATCGAGTGACAGGCGCGTAGTTTCGGTTACCGTGCGCAGCTATGCAGAAATGGATGATTTTTTCGTTTGAAAAATGCCCTTCGGGCCGACCCCCAGTCCCCAAATGGTCGAATTTCGATCACTAGGCGGCCCTAGTCATCATAAAAATGAATCATCATACCAATGGACTTGAAAGTGTATCGAACACTTTTGCTTCAATTAGAGTGAAACACGATTTCTATAGACAACAGAAATTTCATGATTCACTTTCAAGCGAACAGAATTTATGTTACACTTTCAAAAATCGAAAATATTGTGTTACGCTTATCCATAAGTGGTTGAACTTTATTCATTTTTGTTCCCGACCACTCATATGAAAATTCTACATCAACCTAGGTGTTTTGAGAAAGATTGATTTCAATTGCATAGTACGACCAAAATGCACAGAGAGGATATTCGCATGAATGATAACTACTGTATATATTTTAATTTATGTTTCAGCAAAAGAGGTATCAGGAAATGGTCGTTCTCCTCTCTTACAAGACCCGCACTATGGAAGCCGACCACAACCCTATAGTAAGTATGATTTATGATCGAAAATAGGGTTTGTTGAAAACTATAACTTTAGCAAGGCATATAGCCAAAATAAAGGAGAAACATATTGAATGAATTAATACACTGCCAGCCTAACGGCGAGTAGAGGCTTAATGTGAAACGTGCGTAGAACTCGGGCTGAAACCTAATTATAAATAATAATAAATAAATCGGGTCATAAGAACCGGATTTGAAAAATGATGGCCCTTATTCCACTTACATCATTTCTCTCAATTTCGACTTCAAATCGATACACAAGAGGTACTTTTCACAGCGATAGGGCATGTTAAGGTTCATCATCTGGCAAAGTTTCATCAGAGTTCAACGTGTAGTTTCCTCGTAATAGGGCTTCAAGGTTGAACTTTTCATACATTTTTTTTTATATTCAATTGCATTGGCCTATATGGAAAACAATCGAGCGCCGAGAACTTATACTGTTTCGCTCACTCTTACGTGCAATTTTTACGTACATTATAATCGGTTGTCTTACGAACAACAGAGCCGCTCGCTTCGTTTCTCTTTGAAATTGACGCGCAATAAATGTTGCACACACTTAATATTGTGAGGCACTAACTCTTCATTACGTAAAGGTAGTGTAATACATTAGTGTAAATTTTGGTCAATATTTTTTTCCAAATGTCCACGAGAATAAACCTACGTTTATTTGATCGATTTTATAAAGAAATTTAAATATTCGAATAAATTCGATAATTTAAGCGATCAATTTCAATTGAATATAATATTATTAAATATTTACGCATGGAAATATCTCGAAATCGGCTGGGTAAATCGGCAAAATGGACCGTGATGTCACTCCCAAAGGGAGTGTAAACACCCAGCTGAATTGATGGCCTAGAATACAAATCAAGTGAAATTTCAGCTGATCCATGGATTCTCTGGATTTGGCCAGATTCCAGTGCTTCTTCGTTTATGTGCATCTGTAAAGTCATTTTACCTATGTTTTGTATGGAATTTCATCACGAAGGAAAGAAATTGAAGTGTTAGAATCAGGTCGAATCCTGAGAATCCATGGATCAGCCCAAATTCCACCGGATTTGTATTCTAGGCCATCAAACCAGCCAGGTGTCCACACTCCCTTTGGGAGTGACATCACGGTCCATTTTGCCGTTTTACCCAGCCGTTTTCGAGATAGTTCCATATGCAAAAATTTAATAATATTATTAAATCGGTCATCGTTTTCGGTTTGAGTGTCCTTATGTCTACGTGTTCTTGTATTCGGATGAACACCTGTGCTGGTGAGAAGTAAAAGTGAAAAAAAAGGGTTCATCGTTAAGCTAAGTACACAGTTCCTCGTGAAATGAAAAAATTTCTCCGGTGAAATTTTGACAGGTGATATTTGTATGGTGTTTTTTATTTTCGAGTTGCAAGCATAATGATTTTTGATGTATGAAACAGTTAACTCCCTCCAATATCAACACAATACATGAACAAATTTGAATTTTGAATTCATTCTTCTGTGTGTTTTGCTAAACAAATTTTTTTTCACGGTCGTGAAAAGTATTTCGCGTGCAAAATGTACGCGAAATTTTTTTCACGGCGGTGAAAAAATAAGAATGATCAAAATACATTAAGAAATGAATTCAAAATTCAAATTTGTTCATGTTTTGATATTGGAGAGTGTTAACTGTTTCATACATCAAAAATTATTATCCTTGCAAATCGAAATATGATATGATGGATATGACGTTAGCTGTCAAAGTCATAACAAGTACATTTTCATTGCTCCGCATTATTAAATTAAATTCAAATATTTTTTGTGTTTTTCTCGATAAGTTTTCTGAAATTTCTTGATTGAAATAGAAAAATTGGATGAAAATTTCTAAGAAAACATTGAAGTTCAGTGAATTTTTTTGAAAAGAAAGTCACAATCAATCGTGAAAAAAACACAAACATACAACTATACATTCACCGCTTTGTTTTGTTGATGCTTTTTTTTTTCCTTCTGAGTTGAAATCATGTCTGCCGAAATACATAACTGTGATGCCAGTAAATGCACGGGATCGGATTTTGATGGTGAATATCTGCAATGTTTTTCTTGCCATGAGAAGTGTTACATTCAATGCCTCAGTAAATGTGAAGCCACAAAGAGACTATTCACTAAATTCAACCTGTACGATGATCGCGGACAACCGGTAGCCGAAAATTCTAAGCACATTATACAACGATTGAAAATATACTTCTCCATATCATCAGCGATAACAGTTACATGCGCAACGTGCAGGAATTATTTTGTTGAGATGAAAAATCAGAATGGCACCTTGAAAACGGAGATCAGAAACAAAACAGATGAAATATCACGCCTATCCGCTGAATTGAATAGCCTCAATGGTCAATTGGATAACCTCAAAAGTGCCATTGAACAATTGGAAGCAAAACAAACGACACAAATTGAAGAAAATAAACAGAATGGTGACACTGACACTCAAATTAATGCTGATCGGAAAATGTTGGCAGATGCAATGAAGAAACTTGGTGAAAAGATAACGATATCTATCCAAAGTGAAATTGAAACAATTGTCGAATCAATCCAAACCGGTGAAACGGTTTCACATTCACCCGATGCAATTGTTTACTCGATCCACTTATCAAAATTTCCATTGAGTACCACACCCGATGATATCGTTGAATTGGTTTTGGAAAAAACTGGTCTTACAAATAATGAATGTTTTCAAGTTCATATTTTGCCCCAAGGAAAACGGAAGAAACAACCGAGACAGCATTTGGCGTTCAAAATCTCTACTCTGAACCAATCGATATATAATCAAATCCTGAATAATGAAATATGGGCACCTGATTATACGGTCAGAACATTTCTGAAAGAGAAAGCCAGACAAAATCGTCAACGTTTTGGTCAGAATAAACATCGGCGTCAACGTCCAAACCAAAATGGTCACAGTCAAAGGCCAAATTCAATGCCATGGAGAAGCAAAACCATCAACAATCATCGATCACAACCAAATCGCAGGAATTGGAATGAAAATTTCCAACGATCACGTCGTGGATACAGCCGATTTGTTGAACGGCGCAATAACATCAGACGTAATGACAATTTTGGCTACTCGAATGGTTATAATAACAATCAATTTTTTCAGAATAGTGACCAAAACATGAATTTGAACTACCGAGTCGATAGTAGATACCAATACGGTGTTCCTGATAATTTCCAATATGGCAATTTTGCACAAAACAGTCAAATTGCCAGGCCACATCACCAGTCTTCGTCTTTTTTACCGCAATATTGGACCGATCCGCAGCAGAATTATCATTCCGACCAATATCGACACCCAATTTACGGAGTACCACATTTGAACGGCATGCCTCATCATTTTTGAACAATAATTCATTTCACCGCACACATTTACATAAACTGAAGAAAAATATACACACGCAAAACATCAATGGAGTGAGATCCAGACTTGCTGAATTTAACGCTGACATAATCGCTTCGGATTCTGCAATATTTATGCTTTGCGAGACTCGCCTTGACAGCACAATTGATTCTTCAGAAGTTTTTCCTCCAAATTTTAATGTGTATCGCTGAGACCGATCGATTGAAACTGAATCAAAACAAAGGAAAATTAAAACAAGGGGTGGAGGTGTACTGATTGCTGTTGATAGGACAATGAAATCTGAACTCGTCAGCACAGGTGAGCAGTATGGCGCTGAACAAGTTTGCGTTATCCTGCCATTGAAAGACAGGAATGTTTTTCTAATTGAATTGTACATACGTCCTGATTCTCCTGTCGCAGTTTATGAGGCGAATATGAATGCAATTCGTGAGGTAGCAGCAAAATTGAAGTCCGAGGATATTTTGGTAATTTCTGGTGATTTTAATTTATCCAACTTGGAATGGTATACAGATGAAAATGAAGATTGTGACGTTGCCATCCCACTGAACGCATCCTTGGAAAAGGAAATCACTGTCTTGGACTCCATGCATGAAATGGGACTTGTTCAAGTAAACAAAGTTGGAAATAAAAACGGTGCGATGTTAGACTTGGTGTGGACAAATTGTACAGAGACCGTGAGCTGCTCAGAAAACACCCATCACCTACTAAAAAAGGAGTCACATCATCGATCATATGCAATTACCATTAGCGATGTTGAATTTAACAATGGCAAGTCAACTATTGATTTTAGTTATCGTGATTTTGCAAATGCCAACTACAATAATATAAATGAGATTCTTGATAACGTCGACTGGATGCACGTTTTTTCGGGCGATGACTTGAACTCTGAAATCACAAATTTTTATGAATTGTTGGATTCAGTGATATCATCGAATGTCGACGTGAAGACGAGAAAAATTTCGAGTCACCCGAAATGGTTTAGTCATGACCTCGTTAACATGAAAAATAGACTCAATACAAAGTACAAATTCATGAGATCCAGGCGTACTGTTGAAGCTAGAAAGCATGCAAAGGAAGAACATTCCGAACTAAGAAAAGAGTACAAAAAGAGCGCACGTTTGGCTTATAAAAATTACAAACTTGAAATGGAACAACTTATTAACGAGGACCCACAGAGATTTTTCGAATTTGTAAATAATTCCAAAAAAAGGCATGATGACATTCCTAATGTAATGATGTTTGGAGACAATGAGAGCGGTAACCGTGGTGAGATAGCTGAATTTTTTGCAACACATTTTGCAAAATCGTATACTGAACCAGATATTAGCTTAGCTGGAGATTATTCTGAAGATGAACCACTACTAAGAGATCTATGTACTAATTTTCCTATGATTGACATCACTGAGGATTTGGTTATGAACGTGATAAATGATCTCCCAAGCAACATGGTGTCAGGACCTGACGGAATACCAAATATTCTCATCAAAAAGTGTATGCCAGCACTACTAAAACCTATCACACACATGCTAAAGCAATCGTTGGAAACTGGTATTGTCCCTCAGATTTGGAGAAAATCATTTGTAAGACCAGTTCACAAAAGTGGTGTAAGGAAAAAAGTTGAGAACTATCGTGGCGTAGCCCTGCAGTGTGTAATACCAAAGTTGCTTGATTCAGTAGTTGCTAAACACCTTAATTATCACATGAAACATATCATTGATGAGAGTCAACACGGATTTTTGAAAGGAAAATCTACAACCACAAATTTGGCTGAATTTGTATCGTGTGCAATTTTGGGCATGGAAAACAAAGTACAGACTGATGCAATTTATTTGGATATTGCGAAGGCCTTCGATTCGGTCAATGTCGATTTACTGATCCGCAAATTGAATATTATGGGATTGAATCAACAGTTGCTCAAGTGGATTGAATCGTATTTGCATGGTCGCCAACAGATTGTCAAACTGAATAATGACATGTCGAGCCCCATTGATGTTACATCGGGAACAGGACAAGGATACCCGATTGGTGCTACATTGTTTCTAATATTCATCATTGATTTGCCAAAACACGTCAGCAACTCAATTCTTCAGTCATTCGCTGATGACACTCGCCTGTGGAAACACATCGAACATTATGATGATTGTCTGGAATTACAAGCTGACCTAAATAGGCTTGTAGAATACTTCAAAAGAAATCAGCTGAAGTTGAATGTATCCAAGACCAAATTTGCGTCTTTTCATCGCGCGATCTTAAAATTTAACTTCGAATATTCCATTGGCAACGAAAAAATTGATCGGGTCCACGTGATAAAGGATCTAGGAGTAATACTTGACCATAAATTGAATTTTAACGCACATATTGAGTACATTACAGCCAAAGCGAAATCACGTTTAGCATGGATTAAACGGTTTGGATATGAATTTGATGATCCATGGACCATAAAGAAATTGTTTTCCACATTTGTATTGCCGATTGTGGAATATGCTTCCCAAGTTTGGAATCCATACACCGCTGAAAAGATTGCACGAATTGAATCGATCCAGAAGCAATTTTTATTGTTCGCTCTACGCAAAATGAAATGGCCACAAAGATTCAGGGAACCACCGTACGAATGCCGACTGCTTGAATTACAAATGATTACGCTGGAAGAACGAAGAAAAATAGCCCAAATATCACTCGTCCATAATGTGATTGGTGGTCATACGTCATCGAAATACATTTTGAGCAAAATTAATTTTAAAACACCGCGACATTGGACGAGAGACTCAGATTTTCTACTATTGCCGATGCATCGTAATAATTATGCCAAGTTTGAAACTATAAATTATATGCTGAGTACATACAACGAATTTTATAAATACTTCGTTCCTATCAAGCCACCAAATTTTCCAAATGAATGTAATATTACTTTGATTCCGAGTTGTGATACTTATTTAATTGATTTCAATGCAAGTACAAGTACTGTAAAACAGAGAGTAGCTGAATATTTTAAGAGAAACCGAATTTGGAGAAATTGAATTTAATTTAATATTGTATATATTGTAAATATACCAGAATATTTTTATTTATACTAAATAAACCACCTCTGGCGAAGAAACGCTGTATGGTGCAGAATAATAATAATAATAATAGTAATAATCACAACGGTCGATATAATTATGAACCTCGCCATCATAAACATCGTGTAAATCATGCGTATCGTGAACAATTGCCACAGACCAAT
>NW_022599965.1:0-2454 GCF_009176505.1 Sitodiplosis mosellana | reverse complement strand
TTTATTATGTGGTCAAAAACTTTTTTTTCTTTTATTTTTAATTTTTTTATGTTTATTTTGAATGAGTATTGCTATTTTGTGTATATTTTCATGTTAAAATTTTTTTTTCATTATTTGAAATGGTTTAATTGTGTTTTTTTTATTTTGAAAATGAAATTCAATAGAATCTATGTTTTTGCGGTTGTATACGCTGAAATAATTGATTCTTTTGTAATTTTGTTGAAGAAAAAAATTTTGTGGTGTTTTTCTATGAAAAAAAATTAAATTTTGTTATTATTTAATAAAACAAATGGAAAAAAAGCAAAAAAATAACTTCCACCCGCCACTCCCCAAGCTGTGTTCCGAACCTCAAACCTTTTGATTTCAACGTATGCGTTATCCATACGGCCACACTGCCGTTATATATTCGTGGGTCCAAATGGTATTTGATTTAGCTTATAGAATGAATGCGGTAGCATAGCAGAACAGCATTACACAGTAGACATGTCTGTACATGTTTATTTGTTCGGCTGTTCGTTTTGCTGTTGTGTGGTTGTGCTGTGATGTAAAAAAGAAAACAAATCCACATAGTTTCGATAACTTCCACATCTTCACAGTTTGAAACATCTTCGAAAATCTTCACAGTTTTTACGTGAGAAATTCCCCTAGGGAGATAGAACAAAGCGAAACTTAAAACCACAACAAATACATGCTTCTTATTGAGCCGTAAATAGAGATACAGTGTGTAAAAGAATGAGAAAATTATGGAATTGAGTGGAAATACTGTATGTGTTTTGTCTGGGAAATGGAATGATTTTTTTTATTGAAATAATAAGAATTATAATTTCACTCATAGGTTCTGACATAGTCTGATCTCGTTGATCCTGACCCCCCCTGGAAAAATTTGACCCCCCCCTGGCAAAATTTGACTCCCAACGATTTTTTTGGACTCGTTGCCATTTTCGGACCTTTTTTGTTGTTTTAGACCTCACTTTTTTCTGGATACCGGTTTTACACTAGATAGAATCGATTTTCGAAAGTGAGGACCTTTTTTTTTTTAGTTCTCACTTTGTTCTGGATACCGGTTTTACACTAGATAGAATCGATTTTTGAGAGCGAGGACCTTTTTTTTTTTTTGCTCTTCAAATTCGAAATTGCGGATTTTATAGCATATGTATGAAAGGAATGGATGAATTTTTTACTTTCCTTTGTGTGCGTGCACAGATATACATGATTGAAAGATTCGAATGTTTTGTGTGGAGGGAAAGAGAACTTGGCGAAACTATTAATAATTAATTATATAAAATATTAATAGTAATTTTTTTGTTTGTGTGGTCAAATTTTGACCACGGGCGAGCCTAGTTCATTTAAATTGCCAGTTTTGTAAACAAAAAATAAATGCACAATGTTTACGCCATAAAGATGAAGTGAAGACAAAGAAGCTCTTGTTCATGTTTCAACTGATGGCTGAGGTGAAGGAGCCATCATGACTTCAAACATTTTTTTGATAATGCCAACTGGAACAATGTTTTCAACGGAATTGATTTAAACGATGCAATTGATCAGTTTTACGCAATAGTCAACACTGCAATTGATACGACTGTTGAAATGAGAACGAAGAAACACCAGATTCACCCGAAGTGGTTTTATAATGAACTGATCAATTTGAAGAACAGAGTCAATACATTGCACAAAATGAAGAAGTTCTTCGAGTATGTAAGAACGTGCAATAATACCAATAATGATCTTCCAAATGAAATGGAATATAATGGCAACAAATGCACCGACCCATACGAAATTGCCAATTCATTTGCTACACACTTTGGAAGAGCATATACACAACCGATTGATGGATCCGAAGCAAGCTATGATGAAAATGATCCGATATTATTCAACCGATGTGCGAACTTCCCACGTATTAATGTTACTGAGGAATTGGTTATGAAAAAAATCCACGATTTGCCAAACAATTTGGTGTCTGGTCTCGACGGAATACCAGTTCATCAAAAACTGCATTCACACATTGCTGAAGCAAATAACACACATATTGCGTGAATCGTTAAATTCTGGTTATGTACCGAACACATGGAAACGCTCTTATGTAAGACCGGTGCACAAAAGTGGAGCTAAATATGAAATTGAGAACTATCGTGGAGTGGCACTACAATACATAATACCAAAACTGTTAGACTCGATAGTGGCAAATCATTTGAATTATCACATGAGGAACATCATCGATGACAGCCAACATGGTTTTGTCAAAGGAAAGTCAACAGTCACGAATCTGGCTGAATCTACTTCACATACGTTAGTCAACATGCAACATGGAACTCAAACTGATGCAATATATCTCCATCTTGCTAAAGCGTTTGACTCGGTTGACTTGAACCTACTCATACACAAGCTGAAAATTATGGGATTGAATAAGCAAATACTGAAATGGATAAAATCATATCTAAGTGAGCGTCAACAAAT
>NW_022599964.1:0-8389 GCF_009176505.1 Sitodiplosis mosellana | reverse complement strand
TCAATACATTGAAGAATATTCAAAAATTTTGGTACTATATCGCAATTATACTGGACAACAGATGACTGGATCTTACTGCTGGCGTCCAGTACTACAATTTTGGTCAATATTACAATGCTCTAAAGTGCAAAACTGAACTGTTAGGGGTGAAAATATGGCCAAAATAGACCAAAATTTCACATTTTTGCTACAATAACGTCATAAAACCTCAAAATCACTACATAAAACTCTTTTTTTTGGGCCTATATCGAGTTAATTTTTTCCGTAGAATCCGAATATGACCATTACCAGCCGACACTGCGCCTTCTTGACAGTTCTCATATGAATGAGCCCAGAAGCGCCAACTGGTGCAAGAACATGTAATAGAACCGTTGTATACCAATAGTATTAAAAGCTTACACGTTGGGTATACTGTTATTGCCTGTTTTGAATAGTAGTTCTTTCACATAAAAACATAAAAATCTGCTTGCATTACACTGATATCACTCTTATTCCATTGATATTTTTTCCAAAGGAGAAAAAAAAATATTTCAAGCCTCAATTGCACAGCATATCACTATTAGAATCATTGTGTCAACATGAATCAACCAATAAACAAACCAAAACAAACACAAACCACACAATGACATACCACGTTTGTATAAATATAGCAATCACTTGAAGAGAAAAACTCAAAAAACATGTTTCAATAATAAACAATATTCTAATATTTTAGAAAATATAAAATTAAATGAAATTTTTGTGTTTTCACGTGTTTTCATCAACATGAATAACTGCGACAAATGTCACTTCATGTTGCCATTGAAACAATCGGAACGTGGAACGTCAACAAATGAACTGACATTTGTTCGCAATTCTTAAGTTACTCTTGTGTTGACAAAAACACGCAAAAACACGAGAAAAATGTTTGATTTTACGTTTTAAAATAACAAGATTAAATTCTTGCATTGAAAATTTTTTTTTGTGCTTTTTAATAAAAATAAACTCAAAATATTTCTTGAGAACAGAAAATCGCTCAATAAGCAATTGACACGTGTATATATTTGTATACAAGCTTTTGAATTTGACGTACGTTGTGCTTGTAGTACTTGTTCTTGCACCAGTTGGCGTTGACGTAAGAAGGCATAGCGTCGTTACCAGCCAATCCGAATGCATTTTATTGTCAATAAATTCGTCGGTTTACACTTTTGATAGATTTTTCGCTAACAAGGATACATCACTGTGGGTTACACCCGGCGAGCGAAACCATATATGCCGCAGGATAGGCCTTCGATAAAAACGTCTCACACCACTCTCCGTTTGGGCCCATGCGAACAACTTTTTTTCGCTACATCGATTTGAAAATTTCCATATATAGCCATATATTGCGCATTTTGACAACTTTCATTTTGGCCCATACTCGTCCCCTATTGGTTATATCGTTTCAATGTCTTCAGCAAAGTTGTAGCCAAAGAGTCCAAGTAACAAAATTTATGAACATTCTATACCTCAAAAATTGCATGTGACTAGGCTTATAGGGCAAAATGTCGAAAAAAGGGCGATTTTTTCCATTTTTTCGACCATAACTCGTAAAAAATATCCATTTTTTGTTTTCTTTCTTCGGCATTATTGTAGCCAGCGTCAAATTAAACAACTCTCCTGAACACATTAATCCAAAAAAATCAAATCTAGCTCACTTTTTTGGCTCAAATTCACTTGTCGCTACCAAACGATATCATCGAGCATTTTTGGAGTTCTATAACTTCTCAATTACTCGAAATAGAGCAATAGTTTCTGAAGTAACTTTTTAGTACTTCTCATGGGCTTTGCAGACCTAGGACTAAAAGTACTAAAAGAGTACTAAAATGTACTAAAAACTACTAAATCCTCTCAATGGTTCCTAGACACCTGTAGGTGATGCTACGTAGTACTAAATAATACTAAAATTGACAGAATGGAACTGTTATGGACCCTCCCGAACGTTACTCGCTGAAATATTGGTATAACCATGCCACTATTCCATCCGCAATATACACAGGCACCACATCAAAACTTCCAACCGTTCAACGCTCAAAATCACAATGGAATGTAAGACTTGATGACGTTTTGATATATTGCAATAATTTGAACGGCGTGAAAAGTATAGAGAAATCAGTTGATTTTTTATCCGAAGTTTTGGCAGCGATTTTTAAAATTTACATGTTGAGTGAAACGCACCTCAACGCAGATGTTTCTTCATCAGAGATATTTCCGCCGAACTTCGAAGTATTCAGATGCGATAGATCACCTACCACTGAACAGTTTCAGCGTGTCAAGAGAAAGGGCTGGGGCGGTGTTCTTATCGCAATTGACAAGTCATTCAATCCGCAATGTATCGGAACAGCTGAACATCTTGGTGCTGAACAAGTATGGGCCAAAGTAAAATGCAACGGCAGAAACTTGATACTGGTCCAAGTTTACATCAGACCAGATTCACCGTTGGAAGTTTATAAAGCCCATATGAATGCATTGCGTGAAGTAGCATCAAAAGCAAATCAAAATGATGTACTGCTTGTATCAGGTGATTTCAATTTGCGCAATCTGATTTGGTATACATGCAACACAAATAATACTCATGATCGTGATATCAACTTTGAGGCGAATCCGGAAGTAGCTGTTGCTGTAAATGTGGCGAGCGAAAAAGAGAAAATTGTCATCGATACGTGCCACGAGCTGGGTTTGTTTCAAATATGTACTCACCACAATGAAAACAAACGAATGTTGGATTTGCTATGGACGAATGAGCCCAACATGTTCACATGCAATATGAGCAAAAGTAAAATAGTAAAAAATGAAACACATCATCAAGCACTCGAGGTCATCATCCATGATAAAATTGACAGCAAATCAGATGATGTGATTACGTACAAAGACTTCAAAAATTCTGATTACACATCGATCAATGAATTTTTTGATAATGCCAACTGGAACAATGTTTTCAACGGAATGGATTTAAACGATGCAATTGATCAGTTCTACGCAATAGTCAACACTGCAATTGATACGAATGTTGAAACGAGAACGAAAAAACACCAAATTCATCCGAAGTGGTTCGATAGTGAACTGATCAATTTGAAGAACAGAGTCAACACATTGCATAAAATGAAGAAGTTTGACACGACTGATGAAACAAAAAAAGATCACGCTGAACTACGTCGTGAGTATAAAAAGAAATCTCGTTCTGCTTTTAGGAACTACAAACTCGAGATGGAACAATTGATAAATGATGATCCACAGAAATTCTTCGAATATGTCAGAACATGCAATAATACCAATAACGATCTTCCAAATGAAATGGAATATGATGGCAAAAAATGCTCCGACCCATACGAAATTGCCAATTCATTCGCAACACACTTTGGAAAAGCATATACACAACCGATTGATGGATCCGAAGCAAGCTATGATGAAAATGATCCGATATTGATTGACCGATGTACAAATTTCCCACGTATCAATGTCACTGAGGAATTGGTTATGGAAAAAATCCACGATTTACCAAACAATTTGGTGTCTGGTCCCGACGGAATACCGAATATGTTCATCAAAAACTGCATTCACACATTGCTGAAGCCAATAACACACATATTGCGTGAATCGTTAAATTCTGGTTGTGTACCGAACACATGGAAACGCTCTTTTGTAAGACCAGTGCACAAAAGTGGAGCTAAGTACAAAATTGAGAACTATCGTGGAGTAGCACTGCAATGCATAATACCTAAATTTTTGGATTCGATAATTGCAAATCATTTGAATTATCACATGAGGAACATCATCGATAGCAGCCAGCATGGTTTTGTCAAAGGAAAGTCAACAATAACGAACCTGGCCGAATTTACATCACATACACTGATCGGCATGCAACATGGCATCCAGACTGATGCAATATATCTCGACCTTGCTAAAGCGTTTGACTCGGTTGACGTGAATGAATTATCGCCCTAACTCGCTCCATTCCACCTGAAACCACTACATTCTCAGTCAATACAGAATTTTGAGAATTTTGCGTTTCTTGTTCAATGTCACACGTAGTTTCATCGCTATTCTCAGTCGATGCAGAGTTTTGAGAATTTTGCGATTCGATTTCAATTGCACACGCACTATCAACACTATCAACACTGTTCTCAGACATTTCAGAATTCGGAGAATTTTGCGTTTCGCTTTCGATAATTTCAAGGAGATCGGCAAAATATGTTTGCGATTGTAAAACTGAATTGATCGGTTCCAAAAATGATTCTAAACTTGCAAGAGTGTCATTTGTCGCCATAGTGATAGTCGCGCTTTTGAAAGTCAACTGAACATTTCTTTTGCATGAGATGATGAAAAACTCTTTTGCAATTGTGTGACGTTCTTGAAGCGTTCGATTTTTTTTTGGTTGTGCGAAATACAGCAGCAATAAAACCGTTTGTCGTTGGTGTGTGAGAAATGACAACCGAGATTTGTGTTGTTAGCGTCGCCGGTAAGAGTTTTTTTCGGTTGTGTGATACACAGAAGCAATAAAACCGTTCGCAATTCGATTTTTATTCAAAAACAAACTTCAATTTTCATATTCAAGAAAAATATTCATAAGCGAAGAACTAAATAAATATAAATGTTTCTCTGACAGAAAGAACGCTGTCTGACTATAAATCCCTTTGTTAAACTTTTTTCCACTGCAGCATACAGAAGAAGACATGCCTCAACATGAATTTTTGTTGCGGTCTAAATTCATTCTTCAAGTAAAATTAGGCCGCAATCAGGAAATGAAATTAGACCGCGCGGGCAAAATTCATTATCAAAAATGTAGTTAAGCCGCGTGTCAAAAATGAAATTAAACCACGCGGCCAAAATTCATTTTGTGTTTGCGGCCTTATTTCACTTGAAGAATGAATTTAGACCGCCGAAGAAAATACAACGCGGCGCTTTCACGCGCTCAAATTTCCATCCGCCTTGAAAAACGTTCTAAAAATCGGAAAAAAAACTTGAAAATAAATTCTTGAATGCAGAGCGGCAAAAAAACCTCTGTTTACACTCTGACAGCAAATGTCACATATCTACATGAAACTTTTTTTGCGATTTTTTTTTGCATCAAAAGTAATGAGATACTTATTACAATCTTATTACAATTACAATCTTATTACTTATTACAATCTTATTACTGTAATTAGATGGACTTATTACTTATTACGCATCTTATTACTTGTAATAAGATGAGTAATAAGATGCGTAATAAGTCCATCTTATTACAGTGTGTACGGAAAAAAAAGAACAAACTAATTACTAAACGGGACACGGTACGTTGTCTTATGTGAAAATTGTCAGTTTAATGTGTTTTGACCTTATAAATTTAAAATAAAAACATATTTTCTAGGTCGAGAAAATTGGATCAAACGAAGATCATGCAATTGTCCCACCAAAACCCGAAGACATTTGTACAATTTGTTACACATCAGGAACAACTGGCAATCCCAAGGGGGTTACACTCACTCATCAGAATGTCGTAGCTGCAATGTGTGCTGTTCTTTTACAGTTAGGTATTCCATTTCAAATTATATTTCCCTTGTAATCAGTGATTGAAATAAAGCTGTCAACAGACAAGAAGTTGTCCGTCCGTCCGAACTTTTTTTCGGACGGACATATTTTGTCCGTCCAAAAAAAATGAAAATTTTCGACGGACAAATTTTGTCCGTCCGAAATTTCGGACGGACGGACAATGTCCGAAAATTTTATCTCGGACAAACGGACAAACGGACACGGACACGTTTTCGGACGGACGGACAATTTTTTGTCCGAAAATTTCAAAGAAACTAAAAACACGTTTTTCCCGTCCGTTCGCCAAAAATTTCAATTTTTCAACAAATGGTTCAACGCATTAACGCGACGCTGTGTTTTCTCCATAAGCTCCCATACAAAAAAAAATACCGCCGCGACACTGGTGTTAGCAAGTGAACTATTTGACAATCACTCTCTCGAATTCGCCTAAGTTTAAAATCTTGTATACCATGTACACATCCGTTGGATTTTGAACGATGTTGAACTGCTATTTGATTGTGTTTAAAAAAAACGTCAATCTATGCAAGCAACACATAAAGTTCATTTTTATCCCATTGAATTTTTTTAAAAATGTAATCCAAAAATAAAACAAATGAAAACAAACGAATATTCATTGCTCGAAATTTCACAAAACCGCACCCAATACCTTTGAACAAAAATCGACCGGAATATGGAATGTTAACAAACGGAATGACATTTGTTCATCTTCATTGTGGACTTTGTATACGAAAACACGCGAAAACAATACACAAAATATTTTAAATATCACAGAAATAAAATGATTATATTTATTGGTTTGAATTAAAGCTGTCAACGGACATAAGGTTGTCCGTCCGTCCGAAAAAAATGAAAATTTCGGACGGACAAATTTTGTCCGTCCGAACTTTTCGGACGGACGGATAATGTCCGAAAATTTTATCTCGGACAACGGACAAACGGACAGCATTTGTCCGAAACTGTCCGTGTCCGTTGACAGCTTTAGTTTGAATTGTTTTTTGCTAAGGTGACCAACTCAAAAAAATGAAAAATCAGTACATCGGCCAAAAATGCTGTGAAAAAATCAGTACAAATCAGTACATTAAAGAAAAAATCAGTACATAAAAATTTCCCCAAAATGAAATAAATTTATTGAATAATTTCGTTTTTCAACTATATAATATTTGTTTGGGATTAAAAACCAGCTATTATAAATAATTATCAGAGTCAAATCCAACTGACAGTGCACTTGGATTTTACTCGTTTGTTGCCTTTGACTTTTTGAAGTAATATTTTTTTATAATATTTGATCAAGTTTTGATATATCGATAAAATTCGGTGGAAGTGTATCCCATATAATTTTTCACAAACATCCTTTTGAATGTTTTAATTGCAAGTTATGATAAGTTTTATGTCCATACTTTGTTAATATTACTAAAAAAACGTTCAACAATCAACAGGAGAAGAAGCAACCTACAATGATTGAAATGAGCTTTTGTTTCAATTCCAATGGTCAAAAACAGCCTCAACTAAATAGATAACACCATTGCTTATATTTCAAAATTTCCAGAAATATAACTTTCTCTTGCATTTTTGTCGATTTTTTCAAAGCAAATCAATCAAAATTGAAAAATCAGTACAAATTAGTACAAATCAGGACAGAATTGAAAATCAGTACGTACTGATAAATTCCCAAAATTTGCGCTGAAAATCAGTACTGTCCTGATAAAATCAGTACAGTTGGTCACCTTATTTTTTGCAATGGTCACACAGATTCGTCTTGCCACAATACAACAATCGTCTGCTGTTTCTACAAATGATCACTTTGGAAGAAAGAAGAAAAATCGCGCAAATTTGCTTCATACACAATGTTATCTCTGGCCAAATATCATCAAAGTATATCATGGAGAAAATCAACTTTAGAACACCACGACATCGAACAAGAAACACTGAATTTCTGGAACTGCCGACTAGAATATACAACTACTCAATGTTTGAACCGATCAATCACCTGCTAACCACATATAATTCTATAAATATTTTACTATCGAAAAGCCAAATCAAACGAATGAATGTGATACAAGCACTACTCCGAAATAAATAATACTTATTTAATTGATTTAAATGTTAGTACAAATACTGTCAAACAAAGAATAACAGATTATTTTAGAAGAAATAGAACTTGTAAAGACTGAAGAAAGTAAGAATACATTGTAAATATTGTAAGTATTTATACCAAATAAACCACCTCTGGCGAAGAAACGCTGTATGGTGCAGAATAATAAAAATAATAATAATAATAATAATGATGAACAACAGAAACAATGTAGCACCAATCGGGTAACCCTGACCAGTTCCCGATGTAACTTCAATGGGGCTCGACATGTCATTATTCAATTTGACAATCTGTTGGCGACCATACAAATACGATTCGATCCACTTGAGTAATTGTTGATTCAGACCCATAATATCCAATTTGCGTATTAGTAAATTAATATTGACCGAGTCAAAGGCCTTCGCAATATCCAAGTAAATTGCATCAGTTTGTATTTGGTTTTTCATTCCTGAAATTGCACACGATGTAAATTCAGCCAAATTTATAGTTGTGGATTTTTTTATTATTATTATTATTATTATTCTGCACCATACAGCGTTTCTTCGCCAGAGGTGGTTTATTTGGTATACATATTTGGTTGCATATTTACAATATTTTATGTATTCATTATTTCTTTAGTTTCTCCAAGTTCTAATTCTTCTAAAATAATCGGTTATTCTCTGTTTGACAGTATCTGTACTAACATTAAAATCAATTAAATAGGTATCACAAATTGGAATAGTACTAGTATCACATTCATTCGATCGA
>NW_022599963.1:0-2743 GCF_009176505.1 Sitodiplosis mosellana | reverse complement strand
GCATTTCATATCAAATGGTTCGCATCGAAACCGAAGTACCTTCTCCATTGCTTGAAAGCACAATGGTATAAAAAGCTGCAAGAATTTACACCTCGTCCTTCAATCCAATCAAAATCTCTTTAAGGATGAATCGAACCCATCAACACGGCAACTAGAATACTGTTTGAAAAAGTACAGAGCAGGCGATACACACAAAATGATTAAGTTGGGAGATTTAATGCAATGGTGCGAGCAATCATCAAACTGATGCTGATGAATCATTTGTACCGACACTGCGCGTTCTTGACAGTTCTCATATAAATGAGCCCAGAAGCGCCAACTGGTACAAGAACATGTAATACAACCGTTGTATACCAATAGTATTCAAAAGCTAACACGTTGGGTATACTGTTATTGACTGTTTTGAATAGTAGTTCTTTCACATAAAAACATAAAAATCTGCTTGCATTACACTGATATCTCTCTTATTCCATTGATGTTTTTTCCAAATGAAAAAAAAATATATTTCAAGCCTCAATTGCACAGCATATCACTATTAGAATCATTGTGTCAACATGAATCAACCAATAAACAAACCAAAACAAACACAAATCACACAATGAAATACCACGTTTGTATAAATATAGCAATCACTTGAAGAGAAAAACTGAAAAAACAATGTTTCAATAAAAAAAAAATATTCTTATTTTAGACCCGGTAAATATAAAATTAAATGAAATTTTTGTGTTTTCACGTGTTTTCATCAACATGAATAACTGCGACTATTGTCACTTCATGTTGTCATTGAAACAACCGGAACGTGGAACGTCAACAAATAAACTGACATTTGTTCGCAATTCTTTAGTTACTCTTGTGTTGACAAAACACGTAAAAACACGAGAAAAATGTTTGATTTTACGTTTTAAAATAACAAGATTAAATTCTTGCATTGAAAAAAAAAATATTCGCGCTTTTTAATAAAAAAAACTCAAAATATTTCTTGAGAACAGAAAACCGCTCAAGAAACAATTGACACATGTATACATTTGTATACAAGCTTTTGAATTTGACGTAAGTTGTGCTTGTAGTACTTGTTCTTGCACCAGTTGGCGTTGGCATAGAGAAGGCATAGCGTCGATTTGTACTTAGCTATGACTGTAATAAGGAAAACAAGGCAACCTTTAAATTAAATTAATTAAATTATAATTAAGTTTTTTAAGAAACAGAGTTTTATGCTCACCGACACATTTGTTTCCGACAGTTTAGTATGATTTTTGGAAAGTTGAGTACGGTTTTTGTATGTTTTAGGACGATTTTAGGTTTACCCATGCAAAACCATAGCCGTACTTAGTAACTTTTTCCATAGAGATATAGAACGCTTCTCAACTATTACCAAATTCCACTGAATGTATCAACATGATAGACGTCTAAGACCTGTTCCAGGCATTTCAAATTTACAGACAAACGTTATATGTACGAACTACAAATTGAGTAATGATATGATAATAAAATAAAACGAATTACATACGTAATCCAAACTTTTCCGCTCCGCAGCAATTTAGTTTACCTCCCGCTTAATGTTTCCAAAACTTCAATGGACCCTTTTTTCATAGCATTTTTGGCCTTAAAATATAACTATTTCGACCATTTTCCATACAAAAGTGTCATTTTCGAACAAAATTTCAAAAAATTCAAGAAATGTTGATTTCGGACCAAATTTATGGGCAAGTAGGTGTTCGGTTGTTTGAAGGCTCCCATTATTTTTGCAAAAAAACATCAGTTTGCTTTGACCAAAACACTAAAAAATGGCTTTCTGAGTGATTTTGTATACAAAAGTCTATTTTTCGAGGAAAATTTCAAGAAATGTCGATTTTGGACCAAATTTATGGGCAAGTAGGTGTTCGGTTGTTTGAAGGCTCCCATTATTTTTGCAAAAAAACATCAGTTTGCCTTGACCAAAACCCAAAAAAATGGCTTTCTGAGTGATTTTTTATACAAAAGTCTATTTTTCAAGGAAAATTTCAAGAAATGTTGATTTCTGACCAAATTTATGGGCAAGTAGGTGTTCGGTTGTTTGAAGGCTCCCATTATTTTTGCAAAAAAATGGCAGTTTGCCTTGATTGAAACCCTGAAAAATGCTTTTTTCGGGTACTTCACGTACAAATGTACCATTTTTGAGGGTTTTTCTTAGGAGAGGTACCCCAAGGTCACATCGGATATGGCTCAAAATCAATCCGAAGCTTTGTCTCCTCATGTCAAAACTTTTGGCTTTTACAGATCTCAATTATCTTGTCAACTTTTTGAGATAATCGTCGGACAAAAAACTCGACGCCATACGCACATCGCAATTTTGCACATTTTTCATAGTAAACAACATGTTTTTGGAGGCAGATAGGTCTTGATCGATAGGATTTCATCCCATCTACATTGCCTAGTGTACAGATATGTGCTTTTTGAAGTTTGGCGTGACGTTATAGTGGTCCGAAAGAGGAGATGTCATGAAATTTTGGCTAGTAAAACCAATACTTTTCCATACAAACAAAGTTTGCGGAAAAGAAATAAAACAACAACGTTGTGCTGATGAATCAGTATTCTGTATTTATTTTTTGTTTTCAAATTGATGGATTTCAATTCTATGGGTGAGATTGAGAGTAGAGTATTTTTTTTCGGATTTATATTTTTGAAAAGTCGAGTATGTTTTTCAGTGATTTCGTTTCAAGAAAAAGAGAGCAAGTTTCTTTCGACTTAAAAATAGTTAGAGAAG
>NW_022599962.1:0-8914 GCF_009176505.1 Sitodiplosis mosellana | reverse complement strand
GAAAAAACTTATTTTATTGCCTCAACCAATGCTCCAACGTATAGTTTCAGTGTCACTCATAAGTTTTTCCCCCCCTGAATTTCAATCAAATTTTTTTTTCGTTTTTTCGAACCCCCCAATTTTTTCCATTCTTCAAAAATTACCCCTTCAAATTTTCAGGGCGGTGAAACCGAACTGTCATCATCAATTACAACGCGGCTGTCAGAATAAAGTACAAATTGAATACACGCCAGCAGTCTTAAGTGCACCTTCGTTGAACCTACGACTTGTTGAATTTGAAATACTATGTTTCAAAAAGACAACGTATTTTCGTGAACGTATATTATTCATGGAGTGAATAAAAAAGATAAAATCAAGTGGATAATAAATATGTGTGTAAAAATATGTTGTTTCTCTCTTTCCTATTTAAATGCAATAAATGATGTGGATGACACATCCACGTTATCAAATTTAGACAAATGTTTCCAACATGAACAAATTTATCTAAGTTTTCTTTAGATTTGCTGATATTCAAATGAATTTTGAAATCAATTAATTCAATTTTCTCATTATTTACGTTCGCTTCCTACAAAGTGAGCTTAAATGTGTTTCAGGAGCCATGCACAGCAAAAAATAAAAGTCTACATCTGGGCGTTTTTCAGCTAAAGAGTCATTCAGCCGATATTTCTGCTAGTACCTTGAGCTACAGGCGAAATTCCGCTTATAATCTAGTCGGTATTTCGTCTGAAACTCCGTTTGCTAGGCGAAATATAGGACTATGCGCCTCTACCAGTCGAAATTCCGCCTAAATGTGGACATTTATTTTTGACTGTGTGGGAATAATGGCTCCTCAAACACACAACGGCTTTGTTCCACCGAGTGCACAAATTTGTTCTACTCATTGAGCATGTCAGTAGATACATAACCTCACTTTGTCAATCAAAAACAAGAAAAATGTTAGCAAAGAATTTTTGAGCAAAAAAAAAAGAAACTTCATATTGTTTTTCGGTATTTTTTCAAACGTTTCTAAAATATGAATAATGTTATTAAAAATGGGTTTTCATATTAATACATTAGGTATATTTTTATAAATAATTGAAATATTTTTTAACCAGAATGCTTGAAATATGTACTCATGTACTTATGCATACTTTTAGCGCGTTCCGCAACGAATGACAACCGACTACGCGGTCCCCGTTGTAGTTTGACAGTTCGGTTTCACCCCTCTGCAGAACCTATGTTCCGAATGCATCATAGGCATTCGGTGAAGCAAGTCAATTTGTAATAAGAATGAGCTCGTTTATCACCTCGAATTGATAAACTCACGTGATCGACACTTCACAGTTCATTGTGAGATGTGATACGGCATACGAATTTATTATTCCAAATAGAGTGTTCATGGTGAATTCGGGTCACTGCAAATGTTAACGGTGAAACATATTATTTTTTCATTTGAACCGGCAAGAATTTTTCATAAAATTGAAAATAAAGTCATTTTAAAATATTGAGAAACGTAGAAGAATGAAGAAGAATATTCAAAATGAAAATAAAGATGGAATAGAACGAATTACATACGTAATCCAAACTTTCCCGCACCGCAGCAATTTTTCATACATTCCGCTTCAGAAAACGATTTCGCAATGAATTCATTTGACTCACTAAGAGAATTATTAAGTCAGTGTATCTTTGAATCAGAAAAGATTTCACACAAAAAGTAGGACTATTTGTTGAAATATTAAGAATTATATTCCCAAAATTAAATGGCGGGTCATCTCCCGTATTCAGATGACATCTCGTTTAATTTTACATTTTGTGGACCAAATTTATAAGAAAGTAGGTAGAAAAACTTCTGGCTTTTACAGATCTCAAAGATCTTGTAAACTTATTAAGATATCCGGCGAACCAAAAACGCGAATAACGAGATTTGTACAAATTGACATTGCCTAGTGTACAAGATACGTACTATTTGAAGCTTGACGCAACTTTATAGTGGTCGGCGTCATGAAATTTTGCGGATAAGTAACATAGCTATGTTTCATTTTTATTTTCACTCTGTGCATGATTCATTTTCATTTTAAATGCCTTCTTAATAGAAAAACAATCTATTATTTTATCATTCAACCTTATTTTGAAAATTGCTTCTCGACTCGATAACGAACTGATGAGGAATGAAAATTCCGATGTGGCACCAATAGATTCGGCACAACAAATATTGCCATAGTCCATTTTTATGCGGTTTGCAACACAGCAGTGACACGTGTGGTATAATTTCAAACTATTTTCATGACCTGTATTATATATTGAGATGTTTACAGTTGAATAGTTAGATCAAGACTGAGTTTAGTATAAAAGGTTACTATAATTATAATGATACTTTATGCTAAGGTTACTACTATACAATAGCAAGTTTAATGAATAAAAATTGCTGCATAATAACTTCATAAGAACTTCATATTAAAGCTGGTTGATATTAGCTTCAATACAACTGCAATAAAGCTTCATAACAAAATATGCAGTTTCATTTGGAACTCCGCCCGTTTAGCTGCATAATTCTATTGCAGCTAGTATGCAGGCCTTGAGTATGCAAGCATTGAGTAGCTGCATAAGATTGAAAATGTTGGTCGGGCCAGTCTTCGTACTGATTAACTGATAACTCTTCTCACCTCAGAGTTTATGGTGAAAAGTAGTTAAGAATTTTGCCGTATCTGTCATTGCATTTATTCGTTGGCGCTAGTTATCGCAAAACTTTCACTGTTCTTTCGACTTTGTAAAGATTTTTGCCAACGCAATTGGGCTATAAATTGCACCAGGATCGAGAGAAAAATTCAGATTTTCGATCTTCGGTTGTGTTGCGACCACATGGGAAGTTTGTATGTAAACCTCGGAAAGCCGCTAAAATTACATTGATTTATATGGAGGAATTTACACATGGCCAAAACTCGGATTTCCGAGCAGAATTCTACAACAATAGTTAGTGCACAGAGAGAACTGATTCCAGAAATAGCATAGTTCATTCTATATCAGGAATGCCGCACGGCGCGAGTGCGCCGCACATTTGTTTTATTTGAGCTCCAAAGCGGTGAATATTGAAATTATCACATCTAAATTGATTCGATGGCCTAGATCACAATGTGTGTGAACTGTATCAAATAAAGCGCCATCTGTGTCGTGATGCTTTTGTTCGTCCAATGCACTCAAATTGAACGTTCGAAGCCATTAGCCCATGAAGCATTGGATAGTTCATCTTCCATAGGCTTGGTCGCGCCAATACTATAAACTCCAAAGCATTGTGAGTTCGCAATGGAAATCTATAATTAACTTCTTTTTGACAAATTCTTTTTAGTATCCAGACTACAACGTCTTTCTGAATATTATGATTATATCATAAAATAAAAGATTCTAGAAGAATTTTTCTGAACATTTTTGAATTTCGGGATTTTTTTCTGACTTCAACAATTTTGTATGAGAGGTACCCGTAAACCGATTCTTATTGGCTTTAAACTTTCTGAGGGTTCATTTTTTGGAGAAAAAATAAGATTCTGAAAGTTTCATGTTGATCACATTTGCAGAAGTTTGGTTTTTGGCCCTTAATTTTTTTCCCAAGAAAATGTCGACAAAAATTGAGGACAAAAAATCAAACTTCTGCAAATGCGATCGACATGAAACTTTCAGAATCTTATTTTTTCTCCAAAAAATGAAACCTCAGAAGTTTGAAGCCAATCAGAATCGTTATACGGGTACCTCTCATACAAAATTATCGAAGTTTTAGTTAAAGTGACCGATTTTACTTTTCCGTACACAACGTGTCAAGGGAAAGTATAGGAATTGGTCCCGAAAACTTTTTTCGCAAAATTGGTTTAGATCATCATAAAAACTCATGAAACGCGTAGAAAACCACTTTTTGAGACACTTTTCCGTTCGTGTGCCGTCGTCGTCGTTGTCGTCGTTGTCGTCGTTGTCGTCGTTGTCGTCGTCGTCGTAGCTGTTTGTAAACACGATAACTCAAAAAATAATTGAGATAATCAAAATCTGGAAATGCCAAAAGTTTTGTATTCGAAAAACTTAGTTTAAGTTCGAAGATGAGCCATTTTCGATTTGATCCTGGGGTACTTGCCCTAAGAAAAACCTCAAAAAATTTACACTTTTGTATGGGAGGTACCCGTAAATCGACTTCGATTGGCTTCAAACTTTCTGGGATTTCATTTTTCGGAAGAAAAATAAGATTCTGAAGTTTAAAGCCAATAAGAATCGGTTTACGGGTACCTCTCATACAAAATTGTTGAAGTTTTAGTTAAAGTGACCGATTTTTCACTTTATTTTCATTATTATATTTTCACTGCCTTTATTTCAAGAAAATTCACAAAAAATAACCAAAAGTACCTACGGACAATGCAGGCCAATGGTACGGAAAAGTTCGGGATTACAATGTAATTCTTTTTATTATTTGAATTGTTTTGTTTATTTTTTGTTGTTTGTAAACAAATACATTTATATTTTTGGTATGACTTTGTCATATTTTGGTAAGGATTTGGCATCATTTTTAGTACGGATTTTGTATGTTTTTGGTATGAATTGGTTATGTTTTAGTATGAAATTGGTAATTATTTGGAACGAAATTGTTCAAATTTTGGTATGAATTTGGATATTTTCGGTACGAATTTGGTTAAATTTAGTACGAATTTGTTACGTTTTAGTATGCTTTTGTCATAACCCTTTCTTATGGATAAGGATAGATAGACCATCTACCTCAATAGAGAGATAGAGTAAGGTGCCACTCAGATGGCCTGCTGTGATTAATCAAACAATGTGTGTTAACTTTGAGTTTCTAATTATAACTAACTTTATTTGCGTTTGAACGCAACGTCGCTTGCGCTAATCGAGCGGCGCACCGTTGCTTGATAAATTGTGCATGTTTGTTGTACATTTAGTTGGAGAAAAAACGCTATATAAATTTTCATTTAAGCTGTTAAAATAGCCTATAATTTATCCATGTTTTTCTATCATTTAGCGGCTACATGAACATCGACGTGGTAGTATGCGTGCTTGCACGCATCGAAATGATAAATTTGGCAATTGTTTGGTAGGCTAACGTAGTAAAAACCGTACCATTTAAAGGTATTTAATTAAAGATATAAAACCATTAAAAGTGTGACACGCAGACACAGCCACAAAAATGGCATTTGTGGCTGCAAGATAAACAAATAAGGCGAAAATATGGCCAGCATTTGGTTAGTTATCTTTTCTGTTGTTGTTGTTGTCAGTGGCATTAAAATTTCAGTTAAAAGAAATCGTGAATACATTCTGTATCATCAAAATGAATTCTTCAGGTGGCTAACGTTGCACACCTTCTGCTTTTTCCACTTAATCGCGCAACTTTCAAATGATGCTAATAAAACATTTGCTTAAGATTTTCCATTTGCTATTCAATTTTTACGATGGTGCCGTTTCTGTTTGTTTACGACCATTAAACATAATTTGCGTACCGAATGTGTACACCGCACAAACGCATGAGCATTTTTGCACGTTGACAGTCTCATTATCGAAAGCTTGTGTTCCCACAGACTTCGTTTTTGATTGACGTATTTATATTGTTCAGAATTGAACAGATTAGATTCAAGCAATCATTGCATTGAGCCAAGGAGCCTTTGGCGCTTGGCCTTTTTTCCTATAAATAGTCGCGAAATAGCGAGAAGTATTCAGTATTGATTTGGAAATGTTACCAAGAACATCGGTTTAGAATAAACGTTAAGAAAATGACGCTCGAGCATTTTTTATTTATTTCATTTCTCCTTCAAATATTCAACAATATAGAATGACAGATTTTCGTACGGCCGCTCAATTCTGCGAAGATTTTTCCCCCGTATCATTTAAATATAAGAATAGAAGTTTTGCAGATTCAAATACATATGTGTGAGCGACTCATTTAGATTCCATATGCTACAAGCAAATGCAATAAATTCCAAAATTAATGCAAATTACATTTTATAACTTGTACAACATATATTTAACTGTGTTCAGATGTGTCTTCCCTCCCTCTTACTTCGAACAGCACTTCAACGTTTTTCAGTACTCGCATCTGATAGAGAAAGAAAAAAATGGGAAAGAATCAGAATTTGGTAGTGTTTCACAATAATGAATATGCCGTTGGTTGATTTGGTGTTGGCTTGAAAGTTAGCTCATTGCTTTCGGGCCGAAATGACACATAAAATAAAAGACAAATGAATGGCTCCCTTCAGAGCGTCGAATAAAATCTTGTATAATTTGAGCACATTAACTGGTCTAAAAACACCGAACGACGGTATAAATGCCATGAATAAACCAAAATGAACAACTCAACCATGAATCTAGTCTCACAGTTATAGGCTCTGCTACGGCATATACTGCCGTTGGAAACGATAAATGGAGAAGGGGGGGATGAAAGAACAGAAGAGCGCGGAAAAAACTTGCCGGAAAAGTTGGAAAAACGGAATTTATTATGATAATATTTGAAAGCTCAAAGGAACCAACAACTGTCATGATTTGAATGAAATTCGAACGTGTCAATATATTTATATTTGGTTGATTTGAATACATATAAATGTGAACATAAAAAAAGCATGTTTTAACTGTGGGTGAAAATATGCGCCTTGCAATTCGCTACACATCAACAAAAGGGATAATAAACAATCAGTGTAATTGAATATAATGAAAGCGAAGGCACAAAATTCATGCCAAATATATAGCTATTTCATTCGTCTTTCTTTGGATTCTTTTTTTTGTGTATGTATCTTCCAAGGCGAGACTTTTTAAATTTGCACAGATGAATACAGTTCTATGGATTCGTAATGGACGCAATCATCTTCAAATCTAAAGTAAAACTGACAAAAACATGTCTACTTTTCAAAGTCTTCCAAGAAGTGTTTCCATTTCATACAAATAAATTGTGAAAACAACAACAAACGCCCTTCAAATTACTGTATTTGGCAAGAATTAGAGAAAAAAACGAACTCATTCGGGTGGCATTGTCTTGTTTTGATGGTAGTTTCGTTGACAAAGTGGTAAAATTAGACTACACGCGCCTGAGTGTAAAGCGTCTTTTGTTACTTTGTCGCCCGAGGAATGGAGCCGTTAAGTAATTAAACTCGCATATTGGCTGAATAGCGACAACAATTTCTGTCGGTCACACTGACAAAAAAAAGAACCAAGAATCTGACTGAAAAAAGTACTGCATCGATCCAGACACAGACTATCAACACGATGACCACCACAAAACCAAAAGTTGAAACACAATCTCTACGTCTCCCGTTGTCGCCACAGTTGCAGTAAAAAAAATGTGCGAAATATCATAAAATAAGCATCATTATCATCGCATTTACATGAACTTGTACTTCATGCTATGGAAGTGGAGAATTTACTGCTGAATTTTACAAAAAAAAAGAAAAATGTTGTTGGCAATGACAAAGAAGAACGCTAGGGGGAATTCACGAACTGCGAATGGTGCCAGTTGTGCGAATGGGCGAATGGTAGTACGTGCATTTAGATACAAACATTTGCAAATGCTACGAATGCGTGCGAATGCGAATGCAATCATTCAATGTATTTAAATACAAGCATTCGCGAATATTTTCGAATGATTACGAATGACACTGCAAATGAGTGTGCTATTCAAATGAGTAGCATTGCGAATGCAACTACAATTGAACGACATTATTCAAAACACTTGTCAAAACAATGCCAACTCAAGTCGTTAAAATGGTAAATAGAAAATTATTGAGGCTAATTTAATATAAAAATTATATCATACATTTTATTTTTAGGGCCTCGAAAAACTTTTTTCTGAATTAGAGAAATTTTCCAATAATACAATTCCAGTTGATATCAAAATAATTCTGGAAATAAGTACTAATGTTAATTGACCGTGAAATTATTATCAACGACATTGAAAATTTTGTGAACGAAAATTTAGAAAAACTCAAAAATACTTCGTATGAAAATACTGTTTTACACTGATTTTTTTTGTTTTTTATTTAGCGATTCAAGACTTTAGTTATCGATAAAATTAATGCTCGATGTCCCGGTTTGAACTTGAACACTGAATTATTTGCCAGACAATATTCGTATGCCATATCTTTCAAATAAAATTTATGTTCGATTATAAATTCTTCTATATCGTTAATGCTTTTAGAATCAATGGATAACAGAGCAGTTTCGCATTCAAATCCAGCACTTATTATGATTTTTTCTAAATTTGCCGGTAGTTTTTCGCCCAATTTCTTTTCTAATATCTGAAACACACGTGAACTCATTGCTTATGGCGTTTTTGGCGCTCAATCGCTACTGACGTTTGACTGAACACATCGCGAATGGCTACGAATGCTTGTGCGAATGTGTTAATACATTCACTATGGAACGTCGTGCGAATGATCGCGCGGCACTCCAAATACATGGCGAAACAGGCGCGAATGCCTCTTATTCTGCGAATGGCAATGGCATTCGCGAATGTGAATTGCCCCTAGGAAGAACGAGAGGAACAGAATAAAAAATACTGACAATGTTGCGGTACAACGTAAGAACTTGCTTCGACAAAAAAACTTAGCAAAAAAAATGAAATAACATCATTTTTCAGTAGGAAAACAGAAATCTCCAATTGCGGCGTTATTTTTTGCTGCATATTCAACCAAAATATGATACAGAAAATGTATTTCAAATTATATCGCAGGAAAAATGACTGAACCATGCCCATGGCAGTAGCTACCAAAAAAAGAGAATTGCAGTAGCGACGGCTAATCAAACAAACGACTAAAATATGAATGTCCGAGAATGAAAACGCAACTTCTATTCACAACACATATAAGTGAAACAAAAATAAAAAATTTATTAAAATGAAACAACACAATCGAATTTTTTCAAAGTGTAACAACAAAAAAGATTTTTTTAAAGTGTAACATCGGTATGT
>NW_022599961.1:0-1096 GCF_009176505.1 Sitodiplosis mosellana | reverse complement strand
AAATTTGGTAACTGTGTTTTTGAAAAATTCGACATATTTTACATAGCTATTTTACATAGCATAATTATTATTATGTATCACATCCAGGTAATTTCTAGTGTTTGTGTCATCATCGTTAAGGAGGTTACAATTTAAATCGCCAAAACAAATTAGATTTTCAGTTTTTTCCAAGAAATTATCAAGAACTTCGAGAAAAGTTTTTGGCGAGTTCGCCGGAGATCTATAAATACCCCCGATTTTCGTATTTAATTCAATGAGGTTTATAAATATTACATGACTCTCCTCCGAAGTTTCGTTTACTATTATATTGAAATTAATGTTTTCACGAATATAAATGATGATGCCTCCGCCACGACAGTCCTTCCTACAGTTTGCAACTGTTCGATAGCCCTTTAAATTGTAAAATTTAATCTCATCCTCTTTAAGCCATGATTCAGTTATTTTTCTATTATCTCGTTTTCAATTCATTAAATGAGTTGTCGCAATTCCATACGAATTCGCTTTTATTTTGCACCAGGTTTCGTAACGGACGACTTATGTTAATGTAATTCCCGATTCTGTTTCTGTAGAAATCAGCAAACGATAGAAATTTCTTTAAAGTGACCTGATTCCATTCTCCATTTTCCGTAAACAATTTCGTTGAATCCATAAATCAAAACTATTTGTCTTTGTGAGTGTTTAAATTCAAATTAAAACTTAAAACATTACTCAATGTTATTGCTGATCTGCTCAATGTTTTGGTTTTACAAAAAAAGTCATTACCGTACTGGTTCGCGAGAAAAAAACTTCAGAGAGTAGAGAAGAAAAAATGAACAGAAATTTTTTGCATTGGATTCTTTTTACATTGTGCTAACTAAGGTGCTCTATATATATATATATATATATACGCCAATGATCTCACTTGCTGATGCTCTCACGGCTTTTTACTCTGCTTAGCTATCCCACGGTCGCTGCTGCGGTGTCGAATTACTTCTCGGTAAACGCTTCTCTGTGTACCTCACTCGTATGATGCTGATTATTCCGTCTCTTCGTATAAATTATTTGCGTGTGTGCAGTTTTGCCTTTGTTGCTCCTATGTGTTTTTCTGTTATAATTG
>NW_022599960.1:0-1892 GCF_009176505.1 Sitodiplosis mosellana | reverse complement strand
TATAGAATTGCAAATAAAGAAATAATTCGAGTGGGATGGAACGGCTCAATTGCCCGTAGCATCATTTTTGCGAGTGGTGAAAGCGTTTCATGTGACATTTGGCATGATATTTTTGTGTAAAACGTTTGTCACACCATTTGCAGTGGAAGGGCTTTTCACCTGTATGATGGACTCGCATGTGATTGCGTAAATTGGAATTTTGCAGCTTAAACACCTTGCACACGTAACACTGATGTTGACGACGACAGCACATCTTTTCATGTGCTGTTTTATCGCCTTCTGTTGAAAATCCTAAATCACACTTGATGCATCCAAAGGGAAACTGCTCGCGATGCTGTGCCAAATGTCGATTGAGTGTACCTTTCTGGGTGAATCGGTTTTTACAGACTTCGCATTGAAATCGACGTTCACCGGTGTGTTTTGCTTGCATATGACGTTTGAGACTGCCTCTGACAAAACATTTCAATTCGCAGAGATAGCATTCGTATCGTCGTCGCTTGCAGCTCTTCTCGTGTAGTTGTTTGGCCTCTTTTCCGGAAAATCGATGACCACAATTCAAACAAGAATGAGGCAGTTTATCGGCGTGAGTTCGCACGTGAAAATACAAGCTATTTTTGTATGTAAATGTTTTGAAACAAACGGAACATTCAAATGGTTTGCTTTCGCTATGGATTCGCTTGTGCTGACTCAAATTACATTTGAATGTGAAGCTTTTCGAACATTGATCACATTTGTATGGCTTATCGCCTGTGTGAATACGAATGTGTGCATTGAGATGACCTTCATGCGATACAACATAACCACACACATGACACTTGTGCTCCTTTCGTTTCTTCGCTGCCTTATTCCTCGGAATCTTTCGTCTGTTTTGCTTTCTCGATCCATCGCGTTTCTTTCCTTTGCCGTTCGCATTCAGTCTCTTGCAAATGGCCTTTGATCTTCCTCTTGAACCAACGTCTTGACCGTCAAGAGCATTCGGTTCGGCTGCATCTGAGCTCCAGCCCATCGAGGAAGCATTTTCTTTCCCTTTTTCTGGCTTCTCTTCTTCACACTTTACTTCCTCTTTCACATCATTAAAGTCCAAATCGATAACATAATCACTTTCTGACTCGCCTTTTAATTCGATGTTCGATGTCACTGTCGCTGTCGCTGTGGCTGCATCGCCTTCAAACCATCCATTTGGACGTGTCATCAAACTAAATTCAATGCCATTCGACGGTTCATCTTTAATGTCTGGCTCTTGTTTGATTTCGACCACAACACTGCCCAACTTGCGTTGCACACGGCCATCTGAAGTACCCTCGCCCGGATCCATATCCATAACCGATGCCAATCTGTCGAACAATTGAAAGGAAAGTGTAAAGAAAACAATTAAGTTTGACAGTTCATAAGTGTTTTTGAACGAGAGAATTTTTACTGATGAATGCGATTGAACGAAGAAATGTAAGCTTCAATTGAATTTTCGTAGCTTATTGAGAATACCAATGAATGGATTGTTCGTCACCACGCAATCCAAAGCAAAAATGTATGATGGTGAGGATAATGTTAACATGGGTGTTGAATGTCATTCAACGCCACTAAGCTGTAGACATCTCTCTCCGGCTATACGGTAAACAACAGAACCAACACTGAACATGAAAATGACATGTTCAATTGTGTTTGTTTCGTTAGTTTCAACTGCGCCGCTACGAGAGGTCTTTTTTGTCGTTTCTTTTTGTAATTTTACATATAAAATCAATGGTATTAGACGAGGATGAATGTTAATGGCAAAATTGCTTTGCACAAAGAAATGGCTAGTTGGAGCGTTTGTTTCTCACAAAAATTCACGCAATTTGTTCGCAATAGAAAACTTTTCTTCGTTATTTCTTCGCTTTTCTATCCATGGCATCGAC
>NW_022599959.1:0-5433 GCF_009176505.1 Sitodiplosis mosellana | reverse complement strand
AGAGGTGGTTTATTTAGTATAAATAAAAATATTCTGGTATATTTACAATATATACAATATTAAATTAAATTCAATTTCTCCAAATTCGGTTTCTCTTAAAATATTCAGCTACTCTCTGTTTTACAGTACTTGTACTTGCATTGAAATCAATTAAATAAGTATCACAACTCGGAATCAAAGTAATATTACATTCATTTGGAAAATTTGGTGGCTTGATAGGAACGAAGTATTTATAAAATTCGTTGTATGTACTCAGCATATAATTTATAGTTTCAAACTTGGCATAATTATTACGATGCATCGGCAATAGTAGAAAATCTGAGTCTCTCGTCCAATGTCGCGGTGTTTTAAAATTAATTTTGCTCAAAATGTATTTCGATGACGTATGACCACCAATCACATTATGGACGAGTGATATTTGGGCTATTTTTCTTCGTTCTTCCAGCGTAATCATTTGTAATTCAAGCAGTCGGCATTCGTACGGTGGTTTCCTGAATCTTTGTGGCCATTTCATTTTGCGTAGAGCGAACAATAAAAATTGCTTCTGGATCGATTCAATTCGTGCAATCTTTTCAGCGGTGTATAGATTCCAAACTTGGGAAGCATATTCCACAATCGGCAATACAAATGTGGAAAACAATTTCTTTATGGTCCATGGATCATCAAATTCATATCCAAACCGTTTAATCCATGCTAAACGTGATTTCGCTTTGGCTGTAATGTACTCAATATGTGCGTTAAAATTCAATTTATGGTCAAGTATTACTCCTAGATCCTTTATCACGTGGACCCGATCAATTTTTTCGTTGCCAATGGAATATTCGAAGTTAAATTTTAAGATCGCGCGATGAAAAGACGCAAATTTGGTCTTGGATACATTCAACTTCAGCTGATTTCTTTTGAAGTATTCTACAAGCCTATTTAGGTCAGCTTGTAATTCCAGACAATCATCATAATGTTCGATGTGTTTCCACAGGCGAGTGCCATCAGCGAATGACTGAAGAATTGAGTTGCTGACGTGTTTTGGCAAATCAATGATGAATAGTAGAAACAATGTAGCACCAATCGGGTATCCTTGTCCTGTTCCCGATCAATGGGGCTCGACATGTCATTATTCAGTTTAACAATCTGTTGGCGACCATGCAAATACGATTCAATCCACTTGAGCAACTGTTGATTCAATCCCATAATATTCAATTTGCGGATCAGTAAATCGACATTGACCGAATCGTAGGCCTTCGCAATATCCAAATAAATTGCATCAGTCTGTACTTTGTTTTCCATGCCCAAAATTGCACACGATACAAATTCAGCCAAATTTGTGGTTGTAGATTTTCCTTTCAAAAATCCGTGTTGACTCTCATCAATGATATGTTTCATGTGATAATTAAGGTGTTTAGCAACTATTGAATCAAGCAACTTTGGTATTACACACTGCAGGGCTACGCCACGATAGTTCTCAACTTTTTTCCTTACACCACTTTTGTGAACTGGTCTTACAAATGATTTTCTCCAAATCTGAGGGACAATACCAGTTTCCAACGATTGCTTTAGCATGTGTGTGATAGGTTTTAGTAGTGCTGGCATACACTTTTTGATGAGAATATTTGGTATTCCGTCAGGTCCTGACACCATGTTGCTTGGGAGATCATTTATCACGTTCATAACCAAATCCTCAGTGATGTCAATCATAGGAAAATTAGTACATAGATCTCTTAGTAGTGGTTCATCTTCAGAATAATCTCCAGCTAAGCTAATATCTGGTTCAGTATACGATTTTGCAAAATGTGTTGCAAAAAATTCAGCTATCTCACCACGGTTACCGCTCTCATTGTCTCCAAACATCATTACATTAGGAATGTCATCATGCCTTTTTTTGGAATTATTTACAAATTCGAAAAATCTCTGTGGGTCCTCGTTAATAAGTTGTTCCATTTCAAGTTTGTAATTTTTATAAGCCAAACGTGCGCTCTTTTTGTACTCTTTTCTTAGTTCGGAATGTTCTTCCTTTGCATGCTTTCTAGCTTCAACAGTACGCCTGGATCTCATGAATTTGTACTTTGTATTGAGTCTATTTTTCATGTTAACGAGGTCATGACTAAACCATTTCGGGTGACTCGAAATTTTTCTCGTCTTCACGTCGACATTCGATGATATCACTGAATCCAACAATTCATAAAAATTTGTGATTTCAGAGTTCAAGTCATCGCCCGAAAAAACGTGCATCCAGTCGACGTTATCAAGAATCTCATTTATATTATTGTAGTTGGCATTTGCAAAATCACGATAACTAAAATCAATAGTTGACTTGCCATTGTTAAATTCAACATCGCTAATGGTAATTGCATATGATCGATGATGTGACTCCTTTTTTAGTAGGTGATGGGTGTTTTTTGAGCAGCTCACGGTCTCTGTACAATTTGTCCACACCAAGTCTAACATCGCACCGTTTTTATTTCCAACTTTGTTTACTTGAACAAGTCCCATTTCATGCATGGAGTCCAAGACAGTGATTTCCTTTTCCAAGGATGCGTTCAGTGGGATGGCAACGTCACAATCTTCATTTTCATCTGTATACCATTCCAAGTTGGATAAATTAAAATCACCAGAAATTACCAAAATATCCTCGGACTTCAATTTTGCTGCTACCTCACGAATTGCATTCATATTCGCCTCATAAACTGCGACAGGAGAATCAGGACGTATGTACAATTCAATTAGAAAAACATTCCTGTCTTTCAATGGCAGGATAACGCAAACTTGTTCAGCGCCATACTGCTCACCTGTGCTGACGAGTTCAGATTTCATTGTCCTATCAACAGCAATCAGTACACCTCCACCCCTTGTTTTAATTTTCCTTTGTTTTGATTCAGTTTCAATCGATCGGTCACAGCGATACACATTAAAATTTGGAGGAAAAACTTCTGAAGAATCAATTGTGCTGTCAAGGCGAGTCTCGCAAAGCATAAATATTGCAGAATTCGAAGCGATTATGTCAGCGATTATTCAGCAAGTCTTGATCTCACTCCATTGATGTTTTGCGTGTGTATATTTTTCTTCAGTTTATGTAAATGTGTGCGGTGAAATGAATTATTGTTCAAAAATGATGAGGCATGCCGTTCAAATGTGGTACTCCGTAAATTGGGTGTCGATATTGGTCGGAATGATAATTCTGCTGCGGATCGGTCCAATATTGCGGTAAAAAAGACGAAGACTGGTGATGTGGCCTGGCAATTTGACTGTTTTGTGCAAAATTGCCATATTGGAAATTATCAGGAACACCGTATTGGTATCTACTATCGACTCGGTAGTTCAAATTCATGTTTTGGTCACTATTCTGAAAAAATTGATTGTTATTATAACCATTCGAGTAGCCAAAATTGTCATTACGTCTGATGTTATTGCGCCGTTCAACAAATCGGCCGTATCCACGACGTGATCGTTGGAAATTTTCATTCCAATTCCTGCGATTTGGTTGTGATCGATGATTGTTGATGGTTTTGCTTCTCCATGGCATTGAATTTGGCCTTTGACTGTGACCATTTTGGTTTGGACGTTGACGCCGATGTTTATTCTGACCAAAACGTTGACGATTTTGTCTGGCTTTCTCTTTCAGAAATGTACTGACCGTATAATCAGGTGCCCATATTTCATTATTCAGGATTTGATTATATATCGATTGGTTCAGAGTAGAGATTTTGAACGCCAAATGCTGTCTCGGTTGTTTCTTCCGTTTTCCTTGGGGCAAAATATGAACTTGAAAACATTCATTATTTGTAAGACCAGTTTTTTCCAAAACCAATTCAACGATATCATCGGGTGTGGTACTCAATGGAAATTTTGATAAGTGGATCGAGTAAACAATTGCATCGGGTGAATGTGAAACCGTTTCACCGGTTTGGATTGATTCGACAATTGTTTCAATTTCACTTTGGATAGATATCGTTATCTTTTCACCAAGTTTCTTCATTGCATCTGCCAACATTTTCCGATCAGCATTAATTTGAGTGTCAGTGTCACCATTCTGTTTATTTTCTTCAATTTGTGTCGTTTGTTTTGCTTCCAATTGTTCAATGGCACTTTTGAGGTTATCCAATTGACCATTGAGGCTATTCAATTCAGCGGATAGGCGTGATATTTCATCTGTTTTGTTTCTGATCTCCGTTTTCAAGGTGCCATTCTGATTTTTCATCTCAACAAAATAATTCCTGCACGTTGCGCATGTAACTGTTATCGCTGATGATATGGAGAAGTATATTTTCAATCGTTGTATAATGTGCTTAGAATTTTCGGCTACCGGTTGTCCGCGATCATCGTACAGGTTGAATTTACAACAACTTCACATTTACTGAGGCATTGAATGTAACACTTCTCATGGCAAGAAAAACATTGCAGATATTCACCATCAAAATCCGATCCCGTGCATTTACTGGCATCACAGTTATGTATTTCGGCAGACATGATTTCAACTCAAGAATTGTATCTGGCAACGAGTTGAGTTGGTGAATTTTTTTCATCACACCCAATGCATAATGGAACTTTGAACTTTTGCAGAAATTGCATGCAAGCACATCTACCCAGAGCGAAGCTGGCGAAAATTGTTTGAATTGCGTCCAAATGAATCGTTTTGTCGCCTCAGTATGCGGGTATAATTGTATCTGGCAACGAGTTGCCATTGCATGCAAGCATCTACTCAGAGCGAAGCTGGCGAAAATTGTTTGAATTGTGTCCAAATGAATCGTTTTGTCACCTCAGTATGCGGGTATAATTGTATCTGGCAACGAGTTGAGTTAGTGAATTTTTTTCATCACACTCAATGCATAATGGAACTTTGAACTTTTGCAGAAATTGCATGCAAGCACATCTACTCAGAGCGAAGCTGGCGAAAATTGTTTGAATTGCGTCCAAATGAATCGTTTTGTCGCTTCAGTATGCGGGTATAATTGTATCTGGCAACGAGTTGAGTTGGTTGATTCTAAAACTCAGATCGTTCAACCTGCCAGACAATCTTCTTGCTTGGATTGCGATCACTTCGAAAGCTACAGCAGCCTTGGGATTCATCAAAAGATTTTGTTACGACATAACCGACGTTCAAACGCTCAAAACACTATACTACGCACTGGTTCATTCTCATCTTGAGTACTGCAATGTTGTATGGCTGCCAACTTATGCCATACATATCGACAAAATCGAGAGCGTTTTGAGGAAAAAGTAAAGTAAACGGAATAACCAAAATGTTCACTATACTTCAAGACAAACTAATTTAAGAAACAATCAAATATCAGAAACGAATGTTTAAGTTAATAAGCATTAGTCTATTTTATACCAGTTTTAATATTTTATAACAGTTTCGTTCTTAAGCGAACTCTCCTTTTGTGGGGGGCAGTGTAGCCAGCTCAGCTATGCATTCCTGATCATGCATACAGAAACATG
>NW_022599958.1:0-4264 GCF_009176505.1 Sitodiplosis mosellana | reverse complement strand
ATTTGACGTTCATTTCATTGGTTTACGAAATGTCATAAAAGTCGGTTTGCTCATACCGAGAACACATTTGGCCTTGTAAATACCAAGTCAACAAATCAATCGTACATTTTATTACAATATAAACTACAGCAGTGTCAATTCCAATTCAATGTTTCAATTTTCCTACGATTTCGCTTATACCCATTTGCTTCCTCTGCGGTGAAACGAAGCCCGCCGCATTGAAAATGCGAAATATAATAACAAGCATAAGCGAGAGCAGTACAGCACACTGTACTGCTCTCGCTCCAACACACACTGCAAAGCGCATAATAGAAGCGTAGAGAGCCAACACACACCAGTACGCATGGCTGCTACGATAGAGTGTTCTCAGTCCTGTGCACACTCAATCGTTGTAACATGCGCGTGTCTGTGTCAACGCTCCTATTCACTTTGAATTTGACAACTGATATTGAGCGCAAACACCACCTAGATAATTTAAGGCTAATGACAATACAATCAAGTAAACTCTCCGTTCTGTCAAACGTCATACTGAAGTATAACATACAGACATCACGAATTCGCCATCGGTTCTTTAGATGGCGCTTCGGTCAACCGAGTTCCAACCAAATACATTAATATAATGTATCAGTATACGAAGCATTCCACTGTTGGTCTGTGCATTGGCTCTCTACGCTTCTTTGCTCAGTTCGTATTATGCGCCTTGCAGTGTGTGTTAGAGCGAGAGCAGTACAGTGTGCTGTACTACTCTCGCTTATGCTGTGTGCACTATCCAGCTGTAGCGTATTGGTTAGCGTGCTGGCGTTGCAAGCGTGGGGAGACGGGTTCGAATCGCATAGTGGTCGAAAATCTTTTCTCTTCAAAATGTCATTGGTGTCATCAATGGGATTGTGAATTGAGAGACTACGACCCATGTGGAGGCCTGTGGAGTGCTCCGGGAGGCACTTTAAGCCGTGGGATCCCGTGCATTATATACAGAAGATGAGTACAAATAATGCACGTAACGATGGGGCGTCTATACGCTAGGTTGTTGTCTCCAATACTCAGTATTGGTTGCAATCGCCGCTAAAGGTTGTTGCCTGATATTGGTGAATACATCGGTATATCAGTATCAGAAGCATGTCCCCATCGAAAAACTCAAGAGAAAAATTGGCTCTATGGATTGGATACGGAGCGTGCCAAATGTTGAATGTGACGTGGCCCACTAGTGACATGGTAGAGCCCGAGCCGAGCCCGTATCTGGCAGGTACAAGGTACATCAAAAACCAATGGGCCCTCCACAATCGACGGATGGTGTGCAAAGAATCCACCCGAAAAAAGCGGGCGCCTCGCAATAGACTGAATACAGCCTGAGCGACGAGTCTCTGACTCCCTGCACTTATCCAATAATCCAATAATCCAAAATCTCGCCTGTGCAACGCGGCGGGCTTCGTTTCACCGCAGAGGAAGCATATTGGTAATTCATATTATTTTCGATACACGCGCGTTTTGTATCAATTTGATCCGGCACATTGTTGAATTCAAGTGACTTGAGTGTGCGTATACTTAATCATTTCAATGTTTTCTTATTGTGAAATTCATTGTTGTTTCATAGCACGTAATATAAGCCATTTATAACGTGAAATATATTTAAACGAGTCTAATAATTATTTAACGTTTAACATTCGAACAGTAATATTACATTTTATGGAAAAAAATAATGAATTTCACAATAATTTTGCAGTACATAATTCTGTTGCGTGACGTGGTAAAATTCATTTCAAGCGGTGATACCCATTATGAATTGGTTCCATTGTTCAGAGATGAAGAGAAACAGTTAATCGCTTCTCTAAATCACTGCCATTGTTATCAATTCGAAGATTTTTGCCACTTTTGTTTTGTGTTGCATCAGTGTGTATACCAAAAAAGGCGATAAATTCTCGTTCTGTTTTCGTTCGAACAGATTAAATTTAAGTTTCAATATTATCGTTCCAAGCCATCGTTCCAAGCCATCCATACCAGCGGAGGGAGAAACGAAGGACGAAATTACGGCGATCAAATGTGCGCTAAAGACAATCATTCGCCCACAATTCCAGCAAGCATTGATGAGCAAAATAACGGATCTGAGTTTGCAAGCCACTTCAATATGCGTCTTGGGCTCATTGCTATTCTTGTTTGAGGTGCAAAAAGCGTTCGAATATAGGCGTCGAGAATAATGATATCGCATTCTTTGGTGAAAGTGGAGAAGGAAAGATCAAACTCTGCTTTCAACAGGTGTTATGGCATAACAATAAGCCACCGAAACCGAAGTCATCGTATAAACCAAGAGGAAAAAAGCCACGAGGACCACGAGCAGAGCTGCCACGTATCGATCCTGAATTCAAAGCAATTATCAAAGGTCTTGACGACTATCATCGTATCGATTGGCCCAACAACAATGATTTCTGCAATGGCCTTAAGCATTTGACAAATCAATACGCAGACAACGTAGTCATCAATTTAACAACGCATGCTAACAAACACATCACCCAGTACTTGAAACTGAAAGTGTTCCAATGGAACTCAGGCGTAGGAGATGATGCAAAGAAATTTTTGCCAAGTGACATCGCAAGTGTTTTGAATCTGATCATCAAACAAAAAGACATCAAAGTGCCAATTCGCGATCCAGACAAACTCGAACTCGGTGTAGCGTGTTGTATGACATGGTGAACGACCTGAAAAAATTTAGTGAATCTCAAGTACTACAACTTCGCTGAAGACACTAAGTTGCTATCTCTATGATTTTGCGTTTGAAGACAAAAATTCTTTTGAAACAGTCATATTAAAGAATGACAACCAGCTTTTGCCCTATTTGAACTTTTTATAACTTTTCATGATATTTGTATGTGAAATTTATAAGGCGCCTTATAATAATAGATGGCGCCATCTATTTGAAGAAAAAAAGAAACCAAAATCGATGAAAGTTCAATGTTTTTCATAGATTATCTATGGTATTTACATGTGACACATACAGCGCCATCTATTGAAAAAATCATAATCGTTTCAAGTTGGAATAATACAAAATAACCTGGAAAATGGCTGTCATTTTTGTATCAGAAACCCTAATTACGCTTCCTTGTGTTTGTTTCCCAACCTGAGCTGTATCAGGTAAAATAACTTGATGTGGATTTATTACTATCTTATTGTGATACAAATTACGAAAATCGATAAAGAGCGAAATCACACACTTGCGGAAGGTCGATTTAGACAAAAAATATTTGAAGAGGTACGTTGAATATGGTTGATTTGAAAGCTTTATTCTCCGTTAAGATATTGCCGTTGAAAAAGTTCCACTTGACTCTCCGTTTTTTTATATGTTTAATGTTTAATTCGCTTATTGCACTTTACTTATTTTTATGTCTTTTCTTTCTTGTTCTGTGTGTCCCTTTCACTTTCTGTTTTTATGTTTTTTTTGTTCGATTTTTTTTTCACTTTTCACTAATTAAGTTTTTCTCATTGTCTTTTATATACGCACTATTGAAAGATCATTGTTATGCTTACCACAGGTCTGACCGGGAACCCAGTTATACGCGATGGCTTTATTAAAACTTCGGAGCAGGTCGCTTCGTAGCATCCGATAAATTTGTTGCAAGTGCAAAACAAGTAGTCGTCCTTCCATTTCGTATTTTCGCCATTCAACGACGATTTCTCGGCCAAGACGAAAAGCTTGCAAACATATTTGACCGATGCAATGGCCACGATTTCTTTATTGTATCCTTTACAGATGCAATAGTAGCACAGCTGGGGCAATAATGTGTCAATTTTATTCACTATCTAAAGGGCAATTTAAAGAGGGATGATTGAAATTGAAATTATAAATAATGAAAGACAATGAAACCTAATCAATGCACAAATCTATGGGTGAGATTGAGAGCGGTGTATGTTTTTTTCGGATTTATATTTTGAAACAGTCGAGTATATTTTTCAGTGATTTCGTTTTAAGGAAAGGAGCGCAAGTTTCTTTCGACTTAAAAATAGTTAAAGTGGGTAAGTATTTTGACTGTTTTTGGCTGTTACCTTAATTTGTGTTAGACAAGAGTATGTATTTTGTTAGTTTGGATTATCAATAAACACGAGTAAGTTTTCCTGACTTTGCTTGTTGGAAAAGGCGAGTATGTTTGTTCCAATTGGTGAATATTATTAATTTATTTGAATTATACAGTCAGTCAAAAAAGTATTCGGCCACTTGAATTTTTTTTTTATTTTTGGATTTTTTCGTGTTATAAATGACAAAAACCGAACTATTTTC
>NW_022599957.1:0-4045 GCF_009176505.1 Sitodiplosis mosellana | reverse complement strand
ATGAAAATTGGTACACGGGATAAGTGAGAAAATATAAGAACTTTGGCACTAAAACTGGTCCAAAAAACTGGTCCGAACTGCTCCAAAATGTCAAAATAAATTTTTGGACCAGTTCGGACCAGTTTTTTGGACCAGTTTTAGTGCCAAAGTTCTTATATTTTCTCACTTATCCCGTGTACCAATTTTCATTGAAATCGGACCACTTTGATTTTTCGTGATTTTTCGTGATTTTTGGCCTTTTTGCCCTATAACTCCGTAAACTTCCAAGAGCCAGCCCAGATTTTTTTTCGAAATAGTTGTTTTTTTGGGGCAAGCTATCACTTGGTAAAGTGGAACCACACTTTCCTGGGGAAAATCCTGGCTACGGCCCTGGAAATGGCTTGAAATCACTGTAAATATTAGTAATTCATCGTTTTGCAGCGTCTATGTTGATATTTCATAGAAAATTTTGTAGAAATTCTCAAATAAATCTGTTTGGCCGAATACTTTTTTTGCGCACAATTTCGACCTCTCGACAAACATGGCTACAGAAAAGGCAAAAATTATGTTAAATATTTCCGGAATCGGCCTGAACTTATAAGAACAGATTATAAACTTAACAAATAGATAGAAAATAGTTCAGTTTTTGTCATTTATAACACGAAAAAATCCAAAAATAAAAAAAAATTCAAGTGGCCGAATACTTTTTTGACTGACTGTATATTTGGAGTGATGGTAAGGTTTAAAAAAATTTGGACCGATCGTTCTTGGGCTAATTTTCGACAAGGAATTTGAAAACGCAATCGTTTTTAATAAAAAAGTAGGTGCACTGCCGTATTTTGGGCAGTTGTGGTGAGATTGTGCGATTTTTTCACCCTAATTTGTTGGCCATACCAAGTTTATACACCAAGTTTGAGCGAAATCGGAGAGAACATTTGCAAATTTTGTCCCGCTTCGTGTAGAATCATCGAAATGTGTTAAAAACCGAGTAAAAGCGAAAAAGGTCTGGCCGACCCCAGGTGCACGTCTGAGGGTTAATAAACATTTGCACTGATATATATATATATATATATTTCGAACCTCTCAAAGTCCAACGATCATTATGATAATGAGTCAATCCACCTCCTAATGATTGAAAAAAGACATGATAGTTTTTCGCATTCTTTGAATTACAGAAAGGTCACTTTGATATTACCTGAATCCCCATGGCATGGACCATCTGTGGGATAATAATAATAATAATTATAACAGACAACAACTGATTCACCGAATTTGTGCAATTATTTTGCGTTAAAAACGCAGTCCGAATGAAATAATTGAACAAATTCTGTGGGAGTACATTGGCAATGAAAATGAAAATTAAAAAAAAATTATAATAGAAATATTAATAAATAATTTCAGAACAAATTACCGCCATTGAGTGTTCCAGCACAGAATGTACGATTGGACACAGCTTTGGACAATGACTCGCTTGTTTGAACACATGTTATAGAATTAACAATTGGTAAATTCACTTTCTTCGGAATATTTGAAACAACTCGATCCGTTCCATCTTTTCCCCAGCCAACAACAACTCCATTCTTTCCTTCTATGACCACCGATTTCCACCGATTTCGCCATTTTATTAAACGAAAAACATCCATATTATTACACAAGATAATGCTCGACTATTCTGTGAAACGTACCTATTTCTTGAATGCCTACAGTACCGGGCCATAAACATGCGGGTCTTACGAATTCATTAAATTCAATCTGTTTGGTCATTACTAAAATTGCAATATCAGCATCAAATGATTCTCTTTGTCGTTTATAGTCTGTATGAATAATGATTTGGTCCACATTCGTTGCTATGGAACCGACTTCACTCCAATCGATCAAACTGTATCGTCCCAAATATAGAACCACTTCTTGCGCGCGATAATTTTTCGTCGATGTGTTGAGACAGTGGGCAGCAGTTATGACAGTTTTGGCTGAAATCAAAGTACCGCCACAGTTGAAACTCAGTCCTGCGGGGCAATTGCAATGTATGAATATATATTTATATATATAAATTGAGAATTAAAATTATAATTATTATAATTTTTGATGGATAAATAATCATTTGAATTGAGCTTAAATGTTATTAACACTATTAAATAATTAATTTGAAAAACAAACCAGTAGCTTTATTCAGGTAAATTGCCACCATCCAAGGCCAATCGCCTCGTTGTGTCTCTTCTCCACCAAAAATAAGTGGCGTAATCTCCGTTTCAGAGTGACGAGTGCCGCAAATTGTGTTCAGATCAGTATTTAAAACTGGAGAGATTTCATAGCTTGGCATTTCTGTTGTAGTAGTTCGTATTGTTGGTACTGCTGTTGGTCTAAGGGCTACGGTGTAGGCGGGTGTCATTATTCCTTGATTCGGGAAACTTGAGGATAACATTGGATAGCTATTCATTGTATTTGAAGGCGAATATTGTTGTGGTGTATATTGGCCTCCAAAATTCGACGCATAATTTGGTTTGTTGAAATTATGGTCAAAATTATAAATATTATTCATATTGCTTGGCTGGAAATTGGTATACGTGTTCATTACATGCTTCAAGTCGATGCGACTGACTACTGATTGGGGACTAGGTTGTTCTAAATTTATTGAAAAAGTCCAATTGAATATTAAATTTAAGTTTTCCATAGAACATATGAATGTTTGAGAGAAATATTGCAATGATGATTTGCAACTTACCTTCAGGTCCCGTACATAACAATTGATTATCATAGACTATTCGAACAACTTTTGGTATGGGATTCCTATATGGGAAAGTTACACGGAACATCAAAGGCTCTCGATTTATTATCTTCTGAGTAGCCTCCTGTGGTGTACCAACTATTGTAATTGTCCCAACATTATCTTGCTATTTTGAACAATGAATATTTGAAAACTAAATATGAACAGTAGAATTCATGATTTAAGAACAGAATTCATATTTGAAATCTTAACAATGTAATTAATGCCCGTTGTAAGTGGTAATTTAATTTTCAAATTTGCGAAAACGGCCAAAAAATGAAAGCTAATAAGTCAAAGCATAAAAATTGGTCAAAAACAAGAAAAATTGATCTTATGAGTACACTCGATATGCGTTATGGGGCTTTGAAATCGTGATTTTCCCGAATTTTGTTAAATCCTAAAGATTTAACTTTCAAATGCGGGATTTAAGCATTTTTCATGCAAAACCATGTCGCAAATAAGTCAAAAATTGTTGAAAATGACCGAAAAATTCTAAATCAGCAAAAAACCCAACCACTTTGTACATTTTTTGGATCCAAATATGCAAAAATATCATTTTTCGTATATTCTCAGATTTAATTTTCAAACGCGTGATTTAAGAATTTTTCACGTTAAACAGTGGGTAAAATAAGGCAAAAGTTGTGGGAAATGGTCCGAAAAATCTAAATCAGTAATAAAAAGCAAGCACTTTTGACCATTTTTGGGTTCAAATAGGCAAGAATATCAGTTCACGGAAACCCTCAGTATTTCACTTTCACATTATGGTGAATTGTTTTGGGAAATCTCGTTTTTCGACAGTCTGCCCATCCAAAACTTCTAGCCAGCTTCAAATCAAGCACCGAAAGCCATATCTGTGGCTTGTTTATGGGAATTACAGGTCAGCATAAGATCTAGATAAGTAAATGAGTTTTTTATGATACCATGAAAGTAAAATCCCAATAGAAATCTCATTTGTGATATTCCAAACTCATGAAACTTTCTGGATCTTATTTTTTTACCAAAAAACTCAATTCCTGAAATTTTGAAGCCAATCGAAAGCGATTTACCTTCCATACAAATTTTCTTATTACTTTTCCGTACACACCGTGTCAAGGGAAAGTATAGGAATTGGTCCCGAAAACTTTTTTCGCAAAATTGGTTTAGATCATCATAAAAACTCATGAAACGCGAAGAAAACCACTTTTTGAGACACTTTTCCGTTCGTGTGCCGTCGTCGTTGTCGTCATTGTCGTTGTCGTCGTTGGTGTTTGTTAACACGATAACCACACGTGTGCAAGGTCAAAAATTCTAGGGGGGGGGGGG
>NW_022599956.1:0-9912 GCF_009176505.1 Sitodiplosis mosellana | reverse complement strand
CGGGTACATTTTTGCTACGATTTTCCGACAGTGTACTTGGTAAATAAGTCAATCTGAAAAGTACATATTTTTAGCACTACATGAAATGTAGAGCTACTAATCTGCTTTTTTTTTTGTCTAGATACTTTTTGAGTGTTGAAACAAATTATGTTGAATTTAAATTTTATGCTCATATTTTTTATTTAATTTAAAACAGTGGCAGTAACGACAAATAGGTGCATAATATTTTAAAGCGCCAATCAAATTTTTATTATCAAATGTTGTTTAAAAATTACATTAATTTTTCGTATAATATTTTCTGTGTCTTGAACAGAATTAAAGTGATTTTAGATTCAATGCTCATATTTTTCATTTAATAACCAAAGGCAGTATATTTCAAAAAAGAAATAAAACCAAGATCTTGTAATTCATTTTGCAAATAAATATCGACCATTCCACACGAAATGGACCAAGAATTGGATCGAACCTCTCCGAATTGGCTAAAAATTTGCATGGAGTCTTGATTTCGGTAGAAAATGAGAAAACCAAGATCTTAGGCCTGTAAGTGGCCCACATTCCTGAGTTCACCCAGTGTAAGTTTTTCGAAAAATTGAAAAAATCGAAAAAAAGGGTTTGCACCAACTAAAAACTAACTAAGAAGTAGTTGAAACATTGCCAAACCATTGGTACCGTTGGAAAGGTAATTGATGGGGCTACGAAAATTGCGAAGTCACCTACCCACTTTGATCCCATTGGGGCCTCCAAAAATGGAGTCATAGTATAAAAAGTGAAATATCTCAAAAGGGTGGTCGATTTTTGGTATGTTTTTTCTGCATTTTTTCTGCACTTATGTCGCGCCGCTTCAGATGGAAAAATAAAATTTCGTGTATAGGTCATTCAATTTTTTGTATTTGGCCTCGGAAAGTAGATCATATCTAATTTTTCAGCGTTTTTGTGGAAAAAATGGTCGAAAATGGCCTGTGACGATTTTTTGACTGAGAAAACTGCTATTTTTTCGTCTAAACACATAAAGAAATGACCATTTGAATATCGGTTTACCTATAAATTTGGTCTGAAATCGACATTTCTCCATTAAACAAGCGAATGGTCAAAATCCGCATACAAAATCACACTTATGGCATAGAAAACTCACCTATGGTGGCCTGGTATGAGTCTATTTCCATGTAATTTTGGACGTGGAATCGATTTAGACTTACCTCAATCCCGTTTGATGAGCCTAAAATGCCGAAAAATGGCCCTGTTCCAGCTTATGTTTTCGACTCGCCATATTTTATACAGAAAATCACTTTTTCTACTTCAAAAATGCCTTATTCTGCGTTCCAACATCAATGGCTTTTATTTTTTGAAGAAATAAACCAAAATATACCATTTTTTCTACTCAATTCAGAGTTTTATGTGTAAAATCTTCATTTTGAGTGAATTTTCCAATGAAAAAGTCGATTTGAGACCAAAGTATAAGCAAATGGATAAATTATTGTTCACAGACCCCCATTATTTTTCAAAAATAATAGCAGTTTTTCAACACAAAAGTATCAAATTATGCATATTTTAGGTACCTCCCCTACAAAATGACCGTTTTTTGGACCAATATCTATACAAAACGCTAAATTGAGACCAAAATATTCAAAAAGTTGGTATATTTTGGTTTATTTCTTCAAAGAATAAAAGCCATTGATGTTGGAACGCAGAATAAGGCATTTTTTAAGTAGAAAAAGTGATTTTCTGTATAAAATATGGCGAGTCGAAAACATAAGCTGGAACAGGGCCATTTTTCGGCATTTTAGGTTCATCAAACGGGATTGAGGTAAGTCTAAATCGATTCCTCGTCCAAAATTACATGGAAATAGACTCATAACAGGCTACCATAGGTGAGTTTTCTATGCCATAAGTGTGATTTTGTATGCGGATTTTGACCATTCGCTTGTTTAATGGAGAAATGTCGATTTAGACCAAATTTATAGGTAAACCGATATTCAAATGGTCATTTCTTTATGTATTTAGACGAAAAAATAGCAGTTTTCTCAGTCAAAAAATCGTCACAGGCCATTTTCGACCATTTTTTCCACAAAAACGCTGAAAAATTAGATATGATCTACTTTCCGAGGCCAAATACAAAAAATTGAATGACCTATACACGAAATTTTATTTTTCCACCTGAAGCGGCGCGACATAAGCGCAGAAAAATGCAAAAAAAAACATACCAAAAATCGACCACCCTTTTGAGATATTTCACTTTTAGTACTTTGACTCCATTTTTGGAGGCCCCAATGGGGTCAAAGTGGGTAGGTGACTTCGCAATTTTTGTAGCCCCATCAATTATCTTTCCAACGGTACCAACGGTTTGGTAATGTGTCAACTACTTCTTAGTTAGTTTTCAGTTGGCGCAAACCCTTTTTTTCGATTTTTTCAATTTTTCGAAAAATGTACACTGGGTGAACTCAAAAATGTAGGCCACTTACTTATTTTGGTTTTCTCATTTTCTACCGAAAACAAGACTCCAAGCAAATTTTCAGCCAATTCGGAGAGGGTCGATCCAATTCTTGGTCCATTTCGTGTGGAATGGTCGATATATTACTTCAAAGTTACTTCGATGAAATACATTTCATGTAGTGCGCCAAAAAATAGTTTGTTGTGAAACAACAAAATAGATTAGGTAACTAAAAACTCAAGAACGCAGAGCGGAGCGAAGCGAAGCTCTGCGGTCTTGTTTGAATCTCATATGATCAATGTTTTTGTTGGCTTTGGATTTTAGGAGGCATTTCAGTTGCTTGGATTGACCTCAATGTCAATTGATACACGGACGTTAAACATATGTAACCCTTTGTTCATGCGGACTTTGAAAATAAGGAAGACGAGAAAAAGTTTCGTTCGATTGGCGATTTTATTAAAAATAACCATAAATGTACACATTTGTATCCTGGAATGATTCCAAAGGATAAGGCATTCGCTGAATACTTTACCTCACAACCTAATAAAGGATACGTCCCAAAACAATGTAATGCTGAATCTATTTAGCAATAATGACACATTTGTATCATTTACATTAAAATTATTGTTTGACTCTTTACCGTAGATACATCTTCACCACCATCTGAATAAAATGCAGTATCAAGCTCCTCTTCTCTAAATAGCACACAATTGGCTGTCATCTCATCGACTACAACATTCGCCATCACGTCCAATGCAATTATTTTAAATAAGCTCTAGAGGCATTGAAATGGAAACCATTAGTCCATAAACCTTACTTCGACAAACCCATAATTCATGTAGTGCACGAAAAAAATGTGTTGTGAAACAACAAAGTAAAATAATATCAAACAACTCTCGATCTATTTTTTACTTCTGTTAATAATTATAAATCATAATACTATCCGATAGCTATTGTTCATATACAGTTCATGAGTCCTGTAATGGTTTTGAAAAGATCAATTCAAACCGATAAGCTGAACATTTCCATTAAACATCAATTTGGTCTATTTCCATGGAAATCAAATTGGAACGCACTAATAGTGATGATCAAGTTCTCCATTGTTATGTTGAATGCAACGCAAAATAATTTCCGCTTTCGCTTGTCGTGTATTGTGTCATTCGGGCTGATTCCATTAGAATGAGTTCAATTCACAGCATTGCCAAAGGTCAAGAATATTACTCAAACAGTATACTATCACAACGAATGTCTGTGTTGAACAATATTATTCGTCAATCAGGCGGCTTAGAATCAATTCAGTGTCCAAAATTTGTGTATAATATGCGTTATTGCCTGTGAACACTGCTCACAATCGACTATAGCACAAATCAAGAGATAGACGTTGAAAGAAGAAAACATTTCTGGAGAAATAATTTTTACATGTGCACGAGATAACGATGTCATTATTATTCACTTTATCAGCGGTAGCAATGATAACAAGCAATAACTGATCCGCTGAATGAAAACAGCGTATTAAAAAAACCGCCAAACAAAACGAGACACAGCGTTTTTTTCTATTTACAGTTGTTGTTGTAATATAAATATACACATTTGTTGCTGTATTCGGTACTTATATGCTCACAATATTTATACAGCGTTGTGTATTTTGACTCTCAAAACGCGTCTCATCTTCGTTGTGTGTGAACGTATTTCTCTAAAAATTGTGTTACTCCGATTCAAATTCAAATACTCATTTCATATTTCATTCAATTTCAAACTAATTTTAGTAAAATTATTTTGCACTTTTCCATTCAAAGTGTTGTTTTGTGTTATTATTTGAAAAAATGGAAGAAAAAAATGCGTTAACTTTTATTGAATTAATAACCAATCCACAACTGAATAATGTGGAGAGTGATGTGAGTGTTAAATGCCAAATCGATAACAAAATTCAAGAATTACGAAGACTGACCACTGAAAATAAAGCAGCTGTAGAGCCATTCAGAACGAAATTTATAGACGATTTTCAGCAATTCGATCAATTGCAACAAAGAATTCAAGAATTGAACGATGTTCCAAGCACAACTGAGATTGAGGATCAAAAACGTGTTTGGATGGATGAAGTAAATCGCATTCGGTCGAATATTGATCAACAATGTGGCCAAATATTGGTATCGATTCAAACCGTCTTTAATTTGTTGAATGAAACACAACAAATTCTCATTGACAAACGATTGACCAAGTGGAAATATGATCAAATCTTGGCTGGATTCGGCGATAAAAACATCAAAACCGAAACTGATTCGCACAACAAAAATCCTCAGCTTCGAAGTGCACTTGATGACATTCAGACACAATTTGAGGGATTGTATGAATGTGCTTCAGGTACGATGAGCGTGTTGGGCATAATTCATGAATGTTATGGTCAATTGAATTGTGTTGATAGTTTGGAAGCGAAAGCCTCTAGTGATATCACCAATATGCTACAAAAATTGGTTCAGTCGAGTTTTGTCGTAGATCAACAGCCACCTCAAGTCATAACCGAAGGCACAAGGTGAAATTCCCACTTTTTGAACTAAACATATCGATTTTAAAATAATTAACCGAAATTTTTGATGATAAATCGAAACAAACTCTTATTATTTTATAAATAAACAGATTTGAAGCCAGTGTTCGCGTTCTTTTGCCCGAATACATTGCTATCGCCCAAAATCCAGCAGAGGTTATGGTTTCGTTTTTATCGGGTGAGTTTCTTCCATTGTCAATAATAAGAAAAATTTAATAATTTCAATAGAAAAATGATAATCGGGCAGAAAAAAAACGAAAAATGTTGATTGTCTAATTCAAGTTTAAGTTAGAAACTAACTGAAAAATCATGGATAGATGCGATAGAATAAACGTTTATCAAAATTTTCCATTTCTGAATTGAATAGAATCACAAACAAGCCAACAGCATCAACAGCAACGCCCTGAAAATTTGAATTCAGGTAAAATCGATATGGAGAAATGCTGTTTTGAAATCAGTCCATCGAACGATCAGCGTTTAGAATGCCATTTAAATAAAATGAAACTGACAAATATTAAAAGAAATTCCGAAAGAGGAACCAACAAATCTGTAATGGATGAAAAGTTTTGTCTGCTTTTCGAAACCGATCTACAAATGTTGGAACCCATCAACTTGTCAGTTCGTGTAAGTTTTATTCCGAAATATGTCAATGAAAAAGAATTTGCTTATTCTTCTTTTAATTTCGTTTCTCTTTTTTTGGTTTTTTTTTGTTATACATCGTGTTTTAACAGGTGTGGACGATGTCAGTTCCGGTAACGGTTGCATCGAATGTAAACCAAAAGAGAAATGGGTGGGCTACCATCGCATGGGACAATGCATTCTTTGAGATTGGTCGAACTTTATTTGCTGTTCCAACTCAAGTGCCGTGGTCACATATAAAGTGGGCTCTACAAATGATATTCCACTATCAAACTGGCTGCGATTTGACGGATGAACACTTGCAAAGCTTGTGTAAGTATCACTTCATAACTTGTGGGAAATTTTGCATTTCAAAGTTTGAAAATTAACTGAAAGTGAGATTTGCAGATGAAGAAGTGTTCGGTGCATCGCCGGTGCCGGACCAAGATCCTTTAATGTCGTGGGAACAATTTGGCAAGGATAAAATGCCGGCACGAACAGATTTCACATTTTTCACTTGGTTCTACGAAGCAACACAACTGACGCGAGTGCATCTCAGCAAAGAATGGCAAAATGGTCTTATCGCAGGATTCATTAGCAAAGATAAAGCCACAGAAGAGCTTCTCAAATGTGAACCGGGTACATTTTTGCTACGATTTTCCGACAGTGCATCGGGTAAGTAACACATTTTCATTACCATTATCTTTGAATCTCATATGAATGGGCAAGCGGAATAATGAAACGTAATTCTGTTTTTAAATGAAGTGCCTCTGAGAAAATTTTTCAGTAAAAAAGCCCCACAAAAATATTGTCTGAATAAGATTTTCATACAAATTTTTATCAGACAATATTTTTGTGGGGCTTTTTTACTGCAAAATTTTCTCAGAGGCACTTCATTTAAAAACAGAATTACGTTTCATTATTCCGCTTGCCCATTCATATGATCAATGTTTTTGTTGTCTTTGCATTTTTGGAGGCATTTCGGTTGCTTGGGTTCAACTCAATGCCTATGGAACAAAGGAAGTTCAACATATGCAACCCTTTGTTCATGCGGACTTTGAAAATAAGGAAGACGACAAAAAGTTTCGTTCGATTAGCGATCTTATTAAAAATCACCATAAATGTACACATTTGTATCCTGGAATGATTCCAAAGTATAAGGCATTCGCTGAATACTTCACACAGCCAAATGCAACTAAGAAAGGATATGTTCCAAAACAATGTGAGCTTAATTCATTTGTTAAAAACGACAAATTTACAGCCAAATAAAATTCAAATTCTTTATTACTTTTCGACCTTTTACCATAGATTCATTTTTAGCACCACCTGAGGAAAATGAAGTATCAAGTTCCTCTTCTCCAAGCTCTTCTTCACCAAGCTCCTTTTGTCCGAGCTCCCCTTTTCCGAGCCCCTCATTTTCGAGCTTCTTCTCTCTAAATAGCACACAGAATCGGCAATCACCATCACCTTATCCGCTACTATATCCAAATGCAACTAAGAAAGGATACGTTCAAAAACAATGTGAGCTTAATTCATTTGGTACAAGTGGCAAATTTGCAGCAAAATTAATTCAAATTCCTAATTTCTTTTCCATAAATACATTTATAGCATCACTTGAGGAAAATGCAACATCAAGCTGCTCTTCTCCGAGCTCCTCTTCTCCCAATATCCCTCAGAATTGGCAATTACCACCACCTTATCCGACACAATATTCGTTACCAAATCTAAGGTAATTACTGAACATATTCTAGTTGCTAAGGTTGAATGTGTATTGTGTAATAATGTTCACATGTTTTTTTTATGCATTCCCAATATGAACCTCAACTATAGTTCGGATGACATCGTGAATGACATCATTCAATATTTTGAACAGCCGTTGGACACTGAATTTTAGACATGTTCCACATCATTCCTGGCAATTAGACCATCAAAGAATTGCTTATTCGGACGAATTTCTTTGAGAAATGACGTAGAATATTAAATCTTTTTCTGAGCGATTATTTTGTAATTAAATATTTAGACAATTCAACCAAGATGATTTTGTTCGTATATTGAAAGTGAACATTGTCGTTTGCGTACACAGTGTCACACATACAGAACCATCGAAAGTATCTGTGTACTACGACAGTTTCATGCTTTCCTTGCCTAGAGGACCGATGTCGTTTTTGACTCACCAAGAACGCGAGCCTGCAATGAACAAATTGCAATGGGGTGTAGTTTTATTGAATTGAATGTAAGAAACTTTACCTAATACCTACTTTTGATCAACATTTTTTTTTAATTTTTCTTGTTTCATTCTATTTTTTTCTGATATTGAAATAAAAATTCAAACCAAATAACATCTATTCTGAATAAAAAAAAATTGCCATTTTTCTTTAATTTTTCGTTTCATTTTTATTAGGTTTTTTTTCCATTTTATTTGTGCATTTTATTAGTGGAAATTAAATATTCTCTTTAAAATCCGTCATAAGCATATGCATTTGAACTTTGTTACAACTTGTTGTGCATTAAATCGAAATGAAATTATTTTTTTATTTGTCATAAATCGAATGGGCCATTTATACGGTGATATCAGTGCATTCTGATACATATTCGATTCAACAGCGAATTTGGTCGTTGATAATAACTGCATCGCCAATGCTCATTAACGTTTTGTTGACAAACCATTCCCGGCACCCAAGACGACTTTCATGGCACAGTAATCCAAATTATAACACAGAGAAAAAAATCCTCGGAAATTTGATGTGTTCGATGCAAAATTTGACATTTATACATAAAGAAGACTCATTACTAAGTCAATCAGTCTCCGCGTTCTTTCTATATTTTTGGAGAGCATATTATGCGTTGTTTTTATTCTAACGCGTTCAATTTAATATTAATTAGATTCTATTAGTGTATATATATATAGAGTATAACAATACAAGTGACTTGAGTGGATTTGAATTTACCAATAAATTTGAAATAATCTATTGGTAGTTTGACGTTTCACCAATGGAATTCGCAGGGTTCACAAATTCGGTTCTCTATGTGGGCCATAATTAAAAGATGGACTATAAATCTTTTTCTTGTAGTAGTTGTTGTTGTTGTTGTTGCTCTTCATCAAACGTTTGATTGATTCCTCCACATCTGGACTGTAAATTCATATCATATGTGAACGAAAAAAAAAATCATGTGAACTTAATTTTTAGACACATAACATTCCCATGAAGAAATGTAGACTAGGTCTGCAGCTGTATTTTGTCGAGCTTAGATCATGATATAGACCAAATTCGTATATTGACTTCCTATAATGTTCGGCAAAATTGGTCGCCAGCTTTGACATTTCTGACCACGTAGATGTGGTCTACAGGCCATTTCACCCATAAAAGTGGGTTATATTCGGCGGTAGACCAAGTTAATGGCAAAATATAGCTGTAGATCTGGTAAACATTTTTTCATGGGCTACTGCACTGGAAATATAAATGATATTTACAAGTTATATCTGGATCTCAGTGTTGGTGTCAAATGTGGAAACATTTCGTCCATAGGTTCACGATCTGGACTAAAAAATTCATATCGAATGTAAACGAAAGAAAAAATCGTGTGAACTTACATAATTTTTACACACATAACGTTACTGCACTAAAAGTATGAGCGATATTTACGTGTAAAATTTTGGTGTCGGTATCGGTGTCGGTGTCAATTCTTGGTGTAACCAAATCACGAAGCAAAGTAGAAGTGTTAGCACAAGGATTAGTGTGCCCAGTATCAAGTAACTGAAAAAGATATTGAATTTGCAAAATACTTTGAAAAATCAAAAATTTGTTCGGTAATTACTTCGAATGTGATGGTGACTGCCAATACTGTATGCCATTTCGAGATAAAAAGCTCCGATCATACATGCAAGCTCTTAAATTTGCTTCAGGTGGTGATAAAAATTCATGCGGCGAAGAGTGGGGAAAGAAATTTGATAATTTGAATTAATTTTCCAGCAAATTTTTCATTTTGAAACAAATTGTTTCAACTGTGGAAAGAGCAGCTACTCTATTGATTTTATGAAAAATGCAATCGATGAATTCAATGAATTTACACAGAAAAAAAAACAATTACGATGCACAATTGTTTCTTGACCCAGAGTTGTAAAAGTGCAATTACAAAATTTGTAAGGTTTCGTGGAAGCCGTTGATAAAACGACTAAAAAAACATACAAAAAATATACGGATTTTGATGAAAATTGACACAGACATATTTTAAGAGATAAATTTTAATATCCACCAAGTTTCAAGTCGATGCGACCTTCCAGAGCTGAGGAATTGCCGATGGAAAAAATGTAATTAAAAAAAAG
>NW_022599955.1:0-1266 GCF_009176505.1 Sitodiplosis mosellana | reverse complement strand
AAATTCAATGAATTTCATATATTGAGTGTTTATACTGCATGTTTTTCAAAAAAAAAAATAGGGTGGGTCAACTTACAAAGAAAAAATTTTGTTGCCAAAAATCAGAGCTCTTAGAAAATTGACCGAAATGTTTTGTTTTTACAACCAAAACTAATGAATTTACTGATCAAATTGTAGCTTTTTCGGCTCTCTTTCCAATGGTATATCAAGTGTGCATTTATCTTCATTCCATAAAAAGTTATGACTAAAATGATTAGTGCGGGTCAACCTACACATAATTCCCCTACTGATTTTTTCAGTACACTGTAGAAAATACATGGTAGCTTTAAATTAGAGTCATTTTATATATGAATAGCGATGAATAGTTGAGAATAATATGGAATAATATTGACCTCCTTAACTTTTTTGGTGTACACTTTGTGACTTTGAGCACTTTATTGTTGTTGGAACGTTTTGGAATCAAGATTTCTGAAAAGTGTCCTCAAGAAAAAGTGTCCTTTTGTCCTGTTCATTATTGATCTACCCCATTGCATAGTCAACTCTAACTTGCAATCGTTTGCCGATGACACTCGTTTTTCAATGCAAATAAAACGACATGATGACTGCTTGGCACTTCAGGCTGACTTGAATGGAGTTGTTGATTATTTCAAACGTAATCGCATGAGATTGAACGTCAAAAAAACGAATTACGTATCATATCACCGTGGTGAGCTGAAATTTGACTTCAAGTACACTATTGAAGGCAAGTCGATTGACAGAGTAAAAGTGATAAAAGATCTTGGAGTCATTTTGGATGAGAAACTAAACTTTAGCGCACACATCGAATACATAACAGCTAAAGCTAAATCTCGACTAGCGTGGATCAAGCGTTTTGGAAGAGATTTCAATGACCCGACCATAAAGAAGCTCTTCTTCACGTTCGTATTGCCAATCGTTGAATATGCATCGCAAATATGGAACCCACACACCAATGAGAAAATTGCTAGAATCGAATCAGTCCAAAAGCAATTTTTACTGTTTGCACTGAGAAAGATGCAATGGCCACACAAATTCATTTTGCCACAGTACAACAATCGTCTGCTATTTCTACAAATGATCACCTTGGAGGAACGAAGAAAAATAGCACAAATTTGTTTCATTCACAACGTTATTTGTGGCCAAATATCATCAAAGTATATCATGGAAAAAATCAACTTTAGAACGCCACGACATCGAACACGAAACACTGAATTTCTGTCACTGCCGATTAGAATATGCAACTACTCA
>NW_022599954.1:0-2380 GCF_009176505.1 Sitodiplosis mosellana | reverse complement strand
CACAGACAGTAAGATACTACCACCAGAAATGAACGATATATTGACCAAAATCTGACGTAGTCCACATTGCTGAAAAACCATGTTATCGAAAATACGCCCAAGTCGATAAAATAAAAACCCCAGCCAATTCGGCAAAACCCCGCTAGGGTTTTACTCAGCTATAGGTCTACTTTCATCCCCATATAGTCACGGTCAAGTTCTTTTGGGGCTGTTCCACAGTGAAATTAGGGTGGCCGATATTTTGCGAAAAATTGACTATAGAACTTTTTTGACATTTTTCACTATGGGAAGTATGGTACAAACTTCCAAAATTAAATGCATGGTTAGATAGATAATCGATGGGGCTACAAAAAATTCATCTACGTCCACCCCATCTGGGCCCATTTAGGCTCTGAAAAGTGAGTTCAAAGTATAAAAAGTGAAATATCGCAGTTGGACGGGGGGTCAAATGGCCGTTCTTTTTGACTTAAAAGTTAGCCCACCTCGAATCCTTCAATTTAACGATTAGAAATCACGCGTCCCCGGAGTCAATTTTTTCAGTAAAAGCACTAGACAAGTTCACCATTTACCATTTTTCCGTGGTTTTTCGACTATATAATTTTTTTCGACACCGAATAGGTGGTCTGACGCTGGTGGTGTGTTCATAAAAATGCTCACCAGACTCCAACAAATCAAAAAAATACCATGTTTAGGGCGACCATTCCCTTTGGAGAGGTAGAACAAGCTCCAAAAATTGAAAAATCACCAGAAATCACTATTTTAGGGCAAAAACAGGGCAGAAACCCTCTTTTACCCCAAAACCACTATGATATTCGGAAAGCTCATAAAAAATTCTACTTATGTGTAGAACATTTTAACTTCATGAAACCCTCAATTCTGCCCCAAATCGAAGTCGGCAGTTTGAAAATTCGTGCTCCTGCAAGTATGCAACCATTTTTGACTGCTTCTTGAGCACTAACATAGGTGTAATGTGCTCCCAATATGTAGCACCTGATCTTAAGTCTCTTTTAGCATATAACATGTTTCACTTATATGGCTCAAATTTGGCATTAGGGGGGCTAATATTGAAGAAAAAGGTGAAAAAATCGCATAATCTCACCACAACTGCCCAAATCAAGGCAGTGGGCCTTATTTTTGGCCATCGAATTTCTCGTCGAAAATTAGCTTAAGAATGATCGGTCCAAATTTCTTATAAAAGCTTTCCTACACTTCAAATATAGCTCGGAAAGTTGAGTGTCAAAATATACTAAAATAAGCTGTCAGCATGTGATTGGACTTTTTATTCGGAAACATCAATCTGAGTATCATTTGAAGTCTTGATTCAATTTTAGACAGACCATTCTTAAGCTAATTTTCGACTAGCTAGTAAACTGAACTTTGGCGTACACAATTCTTGCAAAAGTATCGGACTGTTTTATTATTTCATCCATTGGTGATCAATAGAGACACATAAGTGATGATATTTTGCGTTAAAACATGGATTTTTGTGGTTTTTTAGCGGTTTGGAGTCGGCGCCGTTTTTGGCCATTTCTGGCCATTTTTGGCCGTTTTTGTGTCGATATTTCAATACTTCTTCTACTGATACTTAAAGAGGGCCTCAATATCTTTCGAAAAAAAATCACAATTTTTGTAACTGAAACAAAAAATACGCCGAAAATATGTTAAATATTCAATATGCCATATTTGGTCAAAAACAGGCCAACTGAATTCGATGATGCATTGCGGCCGATAGAAACAAATTTGAGATACAGATTTTTGCATACCACCCTAAAATTGTATGCTCTTTCCATTTTCGATTAGAAAATGATATGTTAATAACGTATTTTTTCGAGAAAAATTACTATTTTCTTTTCTGATTTTTCAAAACATTCTGGCCGGCGCCATTTTTGGCCAAGCTAAATGATATTTTTGTACAAAATTCATGTAGTGTCACTAAAAGGACCTCAATACCTTTCAAATAGGCCAATATTTATGTAGTTGTGATCAAAAATACGCACGCAATAGCCTAAGATATGACCACCTTGCCATAGTACGAATTTTCGGCCAAAAATTCGCCGATGGCCAAAACTTTGGCATAGAGGCCGAATTCAGAAAAGTGCTTCCTACATTTTCGATAGGTCTTGGCCCCAGCAATACGTGGTTAAAATATTGGCACGCAATTCTGTTACACCCTGTATACTCGTAACGCAAAAGCTGGCATTTTTGATATTTGGCTTGAAATGCACAGTCTATGGTGCGTCACTTGTCGGACTACCGTCCTCCGTGATATGAATTTTTTGCATTATTAATGCGAGTTTTTTGTTATTAATATCGCAAATTTTTCATATTAATACCGTAAAATTTTGTTATTAATAATGCCAAAAATATCGTACTAATCGTA
>NW_022599953.1:0-3037 GCF_009176505.1 Sitodiplosis mosellana | reverse complement strand
TCGCATTCACTGAAGTTGTGAAAATTTACGCACAATAAGGAAAAATATCGGCACAACTTTACTTTACAGAACTTTTTGGAATATGAATATTTTTTTGATTTTGTTTTTGCTCTGGATTGCTTATGGTCACTACATTTCATTTCTGGGGTGCGATTTGCAATTTTATGATTTACCGTTATTTTTTGACAGGTGTGCATTTTTCAGTATGTAAGCCTATAAATTCTCAGCCGTTGCAAATAAAGCATTGATCACTGATGCAAAGTTTTAGTGCTTCATTAGAGCTATGCAGCGCACTGTATCAAAATGTACTAATCTGAACGAATTTGTACTAAATTGTACTAAATTTGAAAAAATGGTTCTGGTGCATTTCCAGCGATTCCTAACAATTTTGGGAGGCAGTACACGTTCTAAATAGTACTCCACTGTGCTAAAATGTACTAAACAATAATAAACAACAGAAATAAAACAAATCATATTGATACAAACTGAATAAAAGTGGTTGTGGTAATATAAACGTAGAGAGGATCACATAGAACCTTCTGTATTGCTTGCTTATTTGAGTTTGAGCATTCTTAACTTTCTTTCTGATTGTGAAAAAATGGTTGTGCCCACAGAGATGGAGAAGAGAGCGCAGTAGACCTTCACTCGCGCGCGCTCGTTTGGTCCTCTGCGCTCTCCTCTCCACCTCTGTGGGCACAACCATTTTTGTTTTATTTCGAACTGTGAAAAAAATGGTACGGTCGGCAAAGGTGGGCAGCTGCACAGGACCGAACGAGCGCGCGCGCGAGCGACCGTACCATTTTTTGATATTATTACCAACGGAATTGGTTCAGTTGTGTACATTTACATTTCTAGTACATTTTAGCACAGTTTAGTACCATTTAGTACGATGTGCTGCCTCCTAGAATTGTTAGGAATCGCTGGAAATGGACTAGGACCATTTTTCCAAATTTAGTACAATTTAGTACAGATTAGTACATTTTAGTACAGTGCGCTGCATAGCTCTGATGAAGTACTAAAACTTTGCTTCAGTGATTAATGCTTTATTTGCAACGGCTGAGAATTTATAGGTTTGGATATTGAAAAAATTGAAAAATTCAAACCTGTCAAAAAATTACGGTAAATCAGAAAATTGCAAATCGCACCCTAGAAATGTAATGTAGTGACCATAAGCAATCCTGAGCAAAAACAAAATCAAAAAAATATTCATATTCCAAAAAGTTCTGTAAAGTAAAGTTAAGCCAAAATATCTTGCGTCACGACTTTAACAAGGCTTGACTTGAAAACTAAATTCAAAAGTCGTGACGCAAGATATTTTTCCTTTTGGACAAAATTCCGATTTTTACTTCTGTATGAGTAAGAAATTGGTTTGATCTTTCGAACTGTATTATTTTTCAGGTCACACGGATATCACTAAACTTCTCAGAGGCAATGGATCTGTTGATTATTATTAAAATAAATGAAAATTGCACCAGGGCTTATGAATCGCACAGAGTGAACCCTGTAAGTAGCGCAATGCATCACATTCAAATAAAAAGCTTGTTGAAAAAATCCAGCGAAAGAATTTGTTACAGATTTTTTTTCTGTTTAATATATCCCACAAGGAGTAAGCAAGACACACGCTATAAGGTTTTTGACTTTGATTTCGAGGAGAAAGAGAGATGGATGGAAGTCTCTTTCGATGGAAGTCCAAAACCTTATACCGTGCGTCTTGCCAACTCCCTGTGATATATCCCAGATTATAAATAGTTATTTCCGTGCGTGTACACTGTAGGTTCATTCATTGGAATCTCAGAATAGTTGAAAAGCTGTCCATATCTCTATAGAAAGTGTTACTTATAATCAACTCTCCTATTCACTTTGAATTTGACAACTGATATTGAGCGCATACACCATCTAGATAATCTAAGGCTAATGACAATACAATCAAGTAAACTCTCCGTTCTGTCAAACGTCATACTGAAGTATAACATACAGACATCACGAATTCGCCATCGGTTCTTTAGATGGCGCTTCGGTCAACCGAGTTCCAACCAAATACATGTATCAGTATACGAAGCATTCCACTGTTGCTTATAATTAAGGCAACGGTTTCGTTGGGATTCACCTTTTTGAGTGATGTAAAGTTAATATGATTCCATATATCCTTGTATGAGCTAATTTTGTAACTATTGGATGTTTGTTCAACGCAACGATGGTACGTGAGCCTGAATGTAACACAATGGTATCAGTCATATTGTTTGATCAAACGCTTTCAAATTTACATCATGTAAGCGACGATCCATCTGTTGTTATTTTTTTAGCTTTGAAACGACTTTGAAACGGAACGTGTTTTGAGCATGCCGCGAAGATGTGAACATTTTCATATTCAAATAGCTACATCAACTAAACACACGCAAAATTTCAAGAGCGAAAAATATTTGCTTAAATTTGAAATTCATTGCGAGCGAATTGCGTTGTTTCTCAAACCATAGTGAAGATGATGAAGGAATGAACGTGAACAACGTATTTTCGATGCGATCCATTTGATAAGGAACGCCAAATTCTGCACACGTGCACAGGTGGAATTGTAAATCCACCAATTGTTTGACATTGTTTTCTTGAAAAATGTGTGCGATAATATTTTGTGAGCTTTAATTAGAATTGTCATTGTATGTGGATTAAATAATATCATTAATGTAATGCTGATGTGACCATACTTGAAAAGTATATAAGCAGATGCGCTCGATTCGTTTGTCAATCAAACAGTTCGTCAATTTTCTTCAATTGACACGTTTACAGTACACTTTTGATAGTTCGAAGCTGGAAAAATGCTGAATCAAAAATCTTTCACACTGCTGCTCGTTGGCTTGGTGGTATCGGTTTGAGACGACAATTTTAGTCTGAAATTTGTAATTTTAATGTTGTTCGGAATTTTTTTACTTGTAAATTTTGGATCGAATCTTTTACTTTTGATTCTTTTTGTGGACAATTTGTGATAATTTTTTCGAAACTAATTTCATTAATGAGAAAATGTCCATTTTAAAGTTTTTCAATT
>NW_022599952.1:0-2183 GCF_009176505.1 Sitodiplosis mosellana | reverse complement strand
AGAATCATGTTATATTTTTTTTAAATCAAAAAGCGTATTTAACTGTTCATTCCAATGCAAAAAATCAATTTTCTCATTTTAAAATTTCAAATAAAAATGTTTCCGTATTTTTGCGTATTTTTTTCAACACAAGAGTGACTAAAAAAAGTTCCATCATGTATTGACAAAAACACGAGAAAAAAATTGACTTTCCCGGACTTTACGTTCTAAAATCAGAACGTTGATTTTTCTGCATCGGATTAAAAAATTATTGACTTTCTCAAATAGAAAAAAAAATTAAATTGAGCTGGACAGCTGAAAATCGCTCGATGAGCAACTTAAACATGTATACATACGTATACAAGCTTTTGAATTTGACGTAAGTTGTACTGTAGTTACTCTTGCTAACAGCAGTTGTCGCTTCTGGGCTCGTTTGTATGTTCGTACAAGGCGCTGCGTCGCGGAATGTTGAATAGAGGGAGAGATATATAAATTTTTTTGTTTTGTTTTGCTCCTTTTTTCATAACATCATCCTATCGTTTTTCACTTGTTGTTCACACTCTCATTTCTCAAGTCGACGGAACAGCAGACGGATAAAGCCGAAAGGGCACACATTTCAATACTCATTTTAATACGACCAATTCGCACCATCAAACCAAATTAATTCAATTCGATTATTGGTTTGAATCAGAAAAGGAAAATGGAATCTTTAAAAAAATCATCAAAATCGAAATCAAAGCCCAAAGCGGCCAAAAGATTTCATGCGCAGATTGTTTGTCCATGTAAAAAAAACTGCGCCAAACTTATCGATATTGTGACACAAGGAGATATTTTCAGAGAATTCTAAACTATGCGGACTATGCGGTCGCAAAAAACTTTATTTTTAAGGTCGATCGTGGTACGAGATGCGTCGAAGGAAAACCTTGACCCTCGTCAAGCAATTAAGAAAAAAGTTTTTTTTTCATCCTTCTATTTGGTTGATGAGAACGGAAAGAAACAGAGAGTATGTTCCTCTTTTGTGTCAAAAATGCTTCAAGTCAACGGAACGAAAATATTTCGGGCTGTACAATCAGCACAGGACAATCCAACAGCCGAAGATCGTAGAGGAAAATTTCCGTCAAGAAAGACAGATCCAAAAGATATTGCTTATTTGGAAGAATTTGTGAAATCATTTCCATACTATGAGTCATCCATCAAACCAAAACCGATCGATATAAAATATTTTCACCCCGTTTTGAAGATTAACACTATCTACAAACTGTATAAGGATAAATGCGCATTCCAAAATAAAAAAGTTTTATCAAAAAGTGTTTCGAGCGAACGCTAAAAATGAATTTTGGACATTTGAGACCGTTTGATGATAAAATATGCTGTGTTCCTAGCGAAAAATTTAAGATCCAATTGAAACCGAAGATTCTAAGTGAAGAGAGGAAAAATGAAATTAAAGTTGCACAAGATGTCAGAGAACTCAAACACAATTTCTTGGAATTGATTGATCCAACGACTGAGTCGAAGTCATCACATTTGAATTGCAACATGTGCTGGAAATGCTCTTCAAGACCATCGACGAGTCATATGAATGGAGCCAGCTTTGGTCTTAAAATCTTTGCGTTTATGACGAGGTACGCTCCAAACCGTATATGTATTTTCGGGATGAATCGATTGCAAAGAGAGGACCAGAACAGATCGCATCTTGCCTCTTCCAGTAAATATCGAAAGTCGTTCCAAAGAGCACGAAAAAACTGATTCTGTTTAGCAAAGCATGTCCATTGAATCGAAACATAAAACTGTCTTTGATGTTGGCGAAACTGTTTGATTATCTCAAATCATCATCTTTAGAAACCATTGAACAGAGATTTTTTATCCGCGGACACGATTCTAATGCTTGTAATGACTGCTTTGCTGCTATTGATAAAATACGTAATTCGAAACAGAACTTGTTTGCACCAGACGATTGGGTGAATATAGTAACTGAATCCAAGCAAAGATTTAAGAAGCAAGAAATTACGAAAATGACGAAAGAATCTTTCTGCGGTGTAGCAAAACTCATGCCGTCCACCCACCAAACACCACCACAAATTTGGATTCGACACTGCGCCTTCTTGACAGTTCTCATATAAATTAGCCCAGAAGCGCCAACTGTAGCAAGAACATGTAATAGAACCGTTGTATACCAATAGTATTCAGACGCTTACACGTTGGGT
>NW_022599951.1:0-6370 GCF_009176505.1 Sitodiplosis mosellana | reverse complement strand
AAGAATTTTCATATCAATCAGAAGAAATTCGAACAAAATGTGAAATGATCTCCTCTCTGTTCTGTTTCCAAGAAAAGAATTTCATCACACCTCGTGCAATTTGCATATTTCTTGCGATTCCAATTTAGATATTTTACTGCGACAATTCATTTGGAAAAAAAGTGTAGCCATAAAATTTTGGTCTAAATTAATTTCATTCCACACCATTTCGGTCGTCGGTTTTCAAGTCACTTTTCATTTCCATTTGAGGTTAAGTTAATGTTAGATAGAAAGAAATTAATGTGACTTTGAATGAAACATTCAAATCAGAAAGAGAAGGACTGCCACACAGAGCGTGTGTTGAAGTGACACTTTCATACAATGAGCCTGCACACTTTTCTCGGATTCAGTGTTTGATGTTCACCGTGTGGATTGAATTGTTGTTTCGCTTTGGCTGAAATTTGTGATAGCGTTTGCTAAATGAAACACAATGAACAATTTCTTTCAATTTTCGTGAATCTCACCAAATTGAGAATATATTAAGAATATTTAATGGATACTTACAAAAGCAAAATAAATTCCCTTTTAACTAATTTCAGATCATCAATCTCCATTCGCGAGCAGTGAAAATGAATGTCGAATGTGAACAACAAGGCAGTGTTAGCCAAGTGACTATTGCTGGACCATCAAATGATGCATCGCAATTGAGTTTGGCCACACTGTTCGTTGATTGTTTGGAAGAGCTCTTCGTCTGGTTATCATGTGCCGATCTATTCGCTCTTCGTCGAATGTGCAAACGATTGAAAACCGCCGTCGATTACTACATCAAAGTTAACTACCCAAGAATTGGAAAAGCTAAGATCAATGACCAAAGATTCGAACGGCTTCGTCAGATGGATGGCGATTCTATCGGTTTGATCAAGGAAATTTCTTTCGAAACTGAAACAATATTGGATGCATCACAATTGGCGGAAATCAAAGAGATTTTGGGCAAAGTGCAACGGATCACATTAGGTAGATCGCACATCACAGCCGAATTCTACGATTGTTTCTTGAAGCATTGCTCCAATCTAAAGGGCTTATACATCGGTGATAAAGGAGGTGCAGCAGCGAATGCTAATGTTGTGATTGGTACGGACAACTCATGGCTACTTCGAGAATATCCATTGCTTAAGGTCATCCAAATGTATGGTGCAATTGAAGTTCCCGAATTGAAGACATTCTTCTGCTTGAATCCAAACATGCAATTCCAAACTGACGTCAAGTTTCTTGAAACAAATCGGCATCTCTTGAGTGATGCTCAAGTGGATCAACTACACATGTGCTATATAATTGTAGACATCGGCTCCAAAATCGATTTGTTCGGCGAACTTTATCACCACGGATTTTACAAACGGTTGTTTTTATACGTAGCATCCCCTTCTCCTGTTCAAAATGACATTAATCAACTTGCACTAATTCCCGCATTGCACACTCTGTGGTTTTCCGATCACGACAAAAGCTGTGTCTTGCCTTCAATGCCACATTTGAACTATGTCCTTCTTGGATTTGTCGACGAATCGGAAATCCTTGAGTCCCGTGCCAAGAATAATGTCGGCAACATTGAACGACTACGTATGCTCGAAGGTTCAATCGTGAAAATCGCATCATTCCTTCGACATTTCCCAAAACTCAAACATATCGATATCTTCCGCTTCGTAAATCGTGAAACGTATTTCGATGGAGATGTCATTGATTTACCAGCGTTGAACAAGGAGCGCAAGAAATTGGAAAATGCTTGCAAAGTCACACTGTACGTCCAAGAAGACATCTATTTGGCTACGAAATGGGCCACCATGAAGACGGCATTCGATTTAATCGAATTGAAACGATTAATTGAAACTTGTATGGTTTCATTATGAGCACTGCGAAGGAATCTATACAATTACAATTTAGAACCGCAAAACGATTTCGACCATTCACAGAAATGAGAAATTATTGCAATAGAAAATTTGCCTTGCCAATACTTATTTACTTTTTCACATCAATACAATTTCCCCTGACCCATTTACAGAACGAAAGTAAAATGTCATACATAACTAACTTTGATCGAATAAAGATAACCATTCCTAGCGGTAAATTCAAGTTCGTTTTCTCATTCAAATTCGTCTTCTATCATGTGAACAAGTGAGAACTAGATTTATGGTTCTAATACGAAAATTCGACATGTCGCAATTTTCTTTACTCTGGAATCATCTTACAAATTATTCATGCACGATAGCATTAAAAAAATATTTCATTTTTCGAATTCTTAACATAAGTTAGGTTTGATATGAATTGAATCAAAGTTGAAATGAGTGAATAAATACTTGAGATTTCTGTTAAAAAAAAAGTCGAAAAAACCAAAGGTAAGATCTATGTCGGTTTGTATTCGATTTCTATCAACTCGGGTGCGTGCATTGCCGAGACAATGAGGCTGTCAAGAGGGAAACAAATCTGGATTCCAATCAGTGAAATAAAATAATGCAGTCGTGTGTTTCATGGAAAAGCCAAAGTGCTGCGACTAAACAAATCTACATTGCTGTATTCGCCGGTCATGTAAATCATCATCATCATCATCATAATTGCTCATCATGCGCCATTGCAAAACTTGTTGACAACCAATCATCGCTTGAAAAAAGGAAAAACAACCCATCTGAACATACTGGAATTTACGATTAGCCTATTCCGACTCTCATTTTTCAAAGCAAATGTTAGAAAATTGTATTAGTTACGAAATGCACGTAAGTTTTTGTATTGAATACACGCTTTTGTTCAGTTGGAAAAATAAACAGAAAATTGAAAATTCTTTATTTATTCAAAACTCATCTTAATAATGGTCAATGGTCACCGTAGCAATTTTATCGAAATTACTGAGAGATTTATTGTTCGGGGTGTAGTAGAAAATTCCATCAATCCAATGCAACTGCGAAAATTCAATTTTCCTATTCTTGAGCTCTTCAGTATTTAAAACAAACACGTTGATTTTTAATCCGTAATTTTAGTTTGATGTCTGAAAAAAATCAATTGAAGTCGATTCAAACAATATTTGTGTGAGATCACGTCAATGGAACCATGAAACACCGGCTTTTGATGTATATCGTCATTATTCGTCCTAAGAATTTATTCAATTCCATTGATATTTTCACCCAAAAAAATTATAGCCTTTTTTAAAATCGAAACTGTTATAAAATTTTATTTATTTATTGATTTTATAGTCTACTTTGATAAGCCGACTTTAGAATGTAGTTTAACAGTATGAATGCATGAATACATGAATAGTTTAGTTTCCATATCAATCGCAATTTTGTAGTTTTCAGTTCAAGTTTAAAATTTGAGTTTAAGTTTAAATTTCAGTTTTAGTTTTGCTTTAGTTTTTTTGTTACTTTATCAATCAGCGATGAAGTTTTCAGTTCGTTAGGAAGTTTAGTCATTTGGTAATGAGTAAATAATAAATAAGTAGATAGACAATAAATAATTAGTTGAATCACAAATTGAGTTAGTTTAAACAAATCAAGAAGTAACTTGATGGCAAATAAATAAATGGATTTTACGTTAAGTTGAATTAAACAACTTTAGTCTCTATAAATCAATATATAAATAGCATTTCGTCAGCTTGGAGTAGTTTGGTATCACAGTAGAGATCATTGAAGCATGTTCGGTCTTTATTTGGGGTCCGGTGGTTTGGTGATTACGGCCATCTTCGTCTAGTGTCTTCCTAGTCACTTCGATGTTGTGGTTGGTCGGCTGGCCGGCTGGCAAAGAAATTCAAACGAAAAATTCCCATAAATTTTAATGTTTGTTTTTTGAGAGATAAAATTATAACCTGGATTGGTGTTTTCGTTTTCATTGATCAAAAGAAAACACCAAAGAAAACTTCACGGCCTCCTGAACCCACACTCCAACTCATTTCACGTAGAATCTCTCGAATAATTTTTCCGGCAATCGGGTGACCCGGTCTCTGAATGTGGCGGTATCTATTGTTGGATCGACGTGCAGTACTGATGTATTGTATAATCGGCATGCTGTTCTGAAGGGAGAGTCATTTGTGCAGTCTCTAGTGCAGGGATTCAGTTTGATGAATTCCGGACTTCTTGTAAAATAATTGATTTTGCAGAATGATAGTTGGCGTACGACTTTGAACGAAAATTGAGCGTACGACTGCCAGAAAAATGTATCGCGGACTATTTCATGAACCTAATTTATTTTTTTCAATCAATTCTTTGCACTGTTTGTTGCGTAATTATGTGAACTAATAGTAACCGAGAGAATTTTGAATTTTTTTTTTGGATTTTGTGATTTTTATTGAAAAATGTAGATGAATGTCATTTTTGTGCTGGACAAAATTGAGCGTACGGTCCGTTTAATATTTGTTCAAATAGAGAAAATTCATGGAAATTAAAAAAGTGGGGATACAGTATGATGCACAAGCTCATGTTGCTTCGAAATGGTATATATGTTTTGCTCCTACATAATGTATGTACATATACATAAATATTTTTCAAAACGTAAAATGAATTTTTTGGCTCTTTCAAAACCTTATTAATTTTCTCATGATATATTTTCATTTTTTATTTTTATTGATTTATAATGGTGTTGAAAACAGGAAAAATCCCAATAACATTCATCACCTATCAGTTCTGATCACATTTTTGTTGACTTTCAATTTTACATTTTCTAATTACTTTTTGCAATATATTACTAATAGTAAAAAGAAAAAAGAAAAAATAGTATAATTATTTAATTTAAAATATAAATGGTGTTATAACACGATGGCCGACCATGATGGCATTTTTTCAAAAAAAAATCTCATTTCAAAATGCATTTTCTGGCTGCTTTTGGCTCTTCTATTACGATTTTCCCATGGTAAGCCGTGGTAAATTGTGTTATAACTAGACCTCCAAGATGCATTTCGGCTCAAATCGGGAACTTTGTTGCTCAAAAGCGGGAAAAATGGGTCGAAATCGGGAATATTTCAGTATCAATAATTTCACTGTAAAATGCATCTGAGAGGCCCAATTTAACATTACCTTTTAAGCTGAAGCAACAAATTTCCAGAACAAATGACTCGAAATAGATATCTGTAACAAAAAATCATTGACGATGCAAGAAAGAAGAAAGAAGAAAACAGTATTTTTGTGTACCATATACTTCACGTATCATTTTTGAAGTGCACTTCATCGAATCGAACGATTGATTAATTCATAAAGAAAATAAGAATTATCATAATGTTCCTACTCCAGTCTGTGATACTTATTTAATTGATTTTAACACGAGTACAAATACTGTTAAACAGAGAATTAATCAATATTTTAAAAGAAATAGATTATGGAGAGAGTGATAAATTTTATGCAAATATAGCAACTTAATTAATGTAATATAATGTAAATATACAAAATAATATTTATATCAAATAAACCACCTCTGGCGAAGAAACGCTGTATGGTGCAGAATAATAATAATAATAATAATTATGTTTTAACATGTGGTACACTTGCATCCCTTCCTTTGCTGCGGCTGAAAGTTCCTCTTCTCGATTTTCAGAAGATGTTTCTACATTAACAAACAAAAATGAATATTCAAAGTTCACAAATACAATTTCACTGAAAAAACAAATTTCGAAGAAAATTCAAAAACAAACTCACTGAACATTGTAGCAACAGATTTTTGGGTCACTTTTGCATTTTCCATGCGCTTGTGTTGATCGGTTTTCATATGCCGCATCACATCGTTACGGCCACCATGTGTCACCGAAAATTCTGATGGACACCAAAGACATTTTGCTTTAGTCTCAATACTGCCTCAAGAGAGCCATCCCCTGACAATTGGCTCGCTCTCCCAGAGCACAGAATACTTTGTGTCTATGGGAGGCATGCCAAACAAAAACAACTTTCTCTTGCAAAGATTTATTCGATCTATAGCTTATGAAATCACACGACACACTGATTGAAATTACAATAAGTGTGGACCCCGACAAGCAAAACTGCAACAGTACATAATTGTTCTGGTGTTGGAGACAGCATGTCTGGCAATACATACTGATTTACATACCCATTCCAAACAAAAGACCCGAGTATACAGTTTCTGTTTATTAATCGATATTTTGTGTTATCTTTTGTTCAATGCACGTTTTACTTAGTCGCCATGACTCAAAATCTGGAGACATCATTTTTGCTGACAAATGCAAAATCGACAGCATTTTTCAAAACTGTTTGGAGAAAAAAATCACAACGCAATTGGCCCACATTTGATTGTTGATATCAATGTATTTCGTAATTCAAATTCTGAGAAGTTATGAAAAAAAGAGATTGATTATTCGTAGGTGAAAAAACGATTTATTTGTGAACCATGAAGAAATTTTAAGAAAAAAAAA